>NW_013528526.1:1097893-1363020 GCF_000836215.1 Papilio polytes
CTATTTTCAAGGAATTATTTCGTTACTTTTTAGTGTACTGTTTTTTTGAGAATATTTTGTTTTGTTTTTAGTGCATTTTGTTTTGTTTTTGAATAAATCATTTTTTAATAAAAAGCCCTTTACTTACATCACGCTTTAGGCTATAAATTTTCACGCCATCAAACTTAGGGTGTAAATTATTTGGTTAAAATCCCTAATGTGGGAAAGAGACCAAAAGTTGCTGCCAACATCAAGAAAGCAAGATTGTCAAGGTTTGTCGTGTCATGTCATTTTGACATTAGCTATTCATAATTAGACAAATGTAAACAATAAAATATTTTTTTAATAATTTCATGGGGATGAAGCCGCACAGGAACAGCTAGTTAAAAATATTAGTAGATTTTTTGTTAATTTACTAATATTTCCTTTAACCATTCCAACTAACCTCTAGGCTTGTGCTAAGATATGGTTCAAGACAATAGTCGAATGGCGGGATTCGAACCCTCGACCGCAAGATCGGTAGTCCGTATCCCAAACCATCAGGCGATTGGCGCTTTGGCTTTTTTATTCTTAAAAAAACGTAATTAATTGCCTACAAAACATCTTTAATTACATCTGTACAAACACTTAATTAAAAATGATGCTATCTGCTTTGAAATTATCTTGCTGTATCTCTCTTACTTTATAATTGTATAGATATAAATTATTGACTGAAATAATAAATTTCATTGCTTGTCGTCATGTTAATTACATGCGATTAATATGCTAATCTAAGTTGTGATACCAGTCACTTAAGTTTCACAGTGGTAGAGCCCGCTTTAATATCTTCGCACAAGTAAGCCGTCTCGCCCGGTGTAATACACAGAAAACAGGCCTGAAATGGAAGCAATTCCGCGTTTCGTCTGATGAGTGTGGTGCCGGAGGCCTAATTTTAGTCCCTTTCCCTTTCCACCCTTTTCTTAAGAGGAAGGGATGGGAAGGAAAAATGGATTTGACGGTGGAGGAGACGCATAGGAAGGGGAAATGTCCTCTTTATGTGCGTATCCTTCTTCGTCAATTAAGGGTAGGCAACGCATCTGCAATTGCGGATATTTATGGGCAGCGGTCGCTTTTCATTTCGGTGGATTTAGGTGGCCGCTTGCTCGTTTGCCACCTTATGTTATAAAAAAAACATAGGAAGGGGAAATACTCATTAGTCGCGCTTTGATTCCTAAGAGCTAATATGGAGGTGCACACTACTTGTTTTTTAGTTGTGCAACTAAACAGTTGAATTGGCTGCGAAACAATTGACAATCGCAAAGCAATTGTGCGATAGTTTAGTAAAAGATGTACGCATCTTATAAAGGTAGGCAACATTATGTTATCGTAGTCCCGCTGGGTTATTTTCGCTGTTTCAACGAATCCAAGCTGACTTGTTTGCCATTTATGGACAAAGTCACGGCAATTCTTATAACGTAAGGTTTTACAATGAAAATGTTCATCAGTATACTTAAAATTAATTCATTTAAGTACTAAGATGCTAATAATTGACGATTACATACAAAAAGTTGTCGAACAATAAATCTCGTAGTTACTTTCTGTTAGAGTGAATTATTAGCCCAAAGGTCACGAGAATAATTCTGTACATTCACACACACAAATCCTTGTCGTAACTATCGCTAAATAAGACGGTGACTGTACCTAAATATATTAACAAGGTTGACCATGATGTTCAACATTGGTAGACATGGACTGATAAACAAATATTTAAAATGACGAATATTAATAACATGGATTTGAATTATGTTTTATTTAAAAACGTTTAAATTATGAGGAATAGATTTAAAATAAAGAGTTCAAATGATATTTGGACAAAATGTAGTTTTGAAGCACTAAAAAAATGTTTATAACTTAAGACTGGTAAATAGATCTAAATTTGACGGATCTATAAATTGAATATCTATGTAATTTTAGAACTGTGAATATAGTATTCAAATTAAAATCTACGTATTTTTTTTTTATAAGAAAAGCGGGGAAACGAGCAACGGATCGCTTGATGTTAAATTATCCGACGCCCATGAACATCCGCAATGCCAAGGGTACTGCAGATGCGCTGCCGGCCTTTAAGGGAGGAGTAAGCTCTTTTCTTGAAGGCCCCTAAGTTGTTTTTATATTATTTTACAATCATAGTCGTTGTAATTCCTATTATCCCTAAAGATTTCTACTAAGTTGACATTTTATATTTTTAATATTCATAAACCCATAAACATGCAAAATCACTGCGACAGTTAAACGCAAATCTTGAAAAATAGGACAGCAATATGCGAACGCTTCGCGAATTCTAAACGGTATTACGAGTTTCAATTCCCTTAATCCCACATCCTTGTAGACAACAATTGCATGTTCCTTAGAATGAATTCTATTTCTTCGGATTTATCCGTTGGATAAATCATCCCGTGTGCGTTCGAGCGTCTCGATAACTCTATGTACAGTTAGCATGTCATATCGCACGGCTATAAATCATTAGGGCGGTGCGACACTGACGTAGGATATGACCGCGGAATAGCTGGGATACATTGAGTTATTTATTGATATAATATATGCATTTTAATTTAATAATTAAACAGAACGAGCGCACACCTTTGACTAAACTATCGCACAACGGTTGTGCGATTGTCGATTGTTTCGCTGACAATTCAACTATTTAGTTGTACAACTAAAAATAAATACCTCGCTCTGAATCAAGGAAGTACCAAATTGTATCGAAGTTTTATGTGCTTTATGAAGAATTTAATATTAAAAATCAAATTTTCATACACACAACTAACTTTGTCATCTATTTTTCTCACACTATACCTAAAACTGCACTAAACAATTATAAAACTCGTTACAATCTATGGAACAAAAGCACGCAATGATGCAGAGATTGTCCCGCCAGTGACAACAGAGGGATATCTTAGAAAATATTTACATAAACCACACTGAGGCCCACTGAAGCCCATAAACCACTTATTGACAAACAAGCAAGATTCACTACGTCGATACCGCGTGACAGAGCCAGTGGATGTTGGAATATTGAAAATGATAACATTTGAAATGTATTTCAGACAAAACTAATTTTGCTTTGTTTAGAATCGCTTGCAATGAAGTTTGCTTTAAATCGATTCTATTAACAAACCAGTTAGTTACATTTTATAATGATTATTGACAGAAATGTATTTGTATATATAAATACGCGCGTATATAATACTAGCTGTTTATTGCGATTTTGTCCGACTAAAATTAAAAAAAATATATAGCCTATGTTACTCCCTGATACCGTAGCTTTTAATGGTGAAAGAATTTTTTTAATTTTTGAGTTATTTCAATGTATACAAAATCTAAAAATACTAATCTTTTTTCTTTATAATATTAGTATAGATACAGTTTAGATGGATGGATGTTTGTTAGTAAATATTGGCTTATTAGTAAGATGTAGCTTCCATTACGCGATTAAGGTGTTATTTAATTTTATTACTACTTAAGTGGAATTATAAAGATCTATTAAGTTACTTTTTTAATTCACTTAATAAAATGTTGTGAGTAAAATATTTACGCCTTCTTCTTGTGAATTTTCAGAGACGATTGTAAACTTAATTTTAGCCCGAGAACAATGACCGACTTTACCTGTAATTAAAAAAGTGTTTTTGTTTATGCTTTTCTTGATGTGTTTGACGTATTTGAATGAGAATCCATTTAAAATGGAAACGGATAGAGGGCGCTGAACAATTAAAATTGACAGAAATCAATTAGTGTGATTGATGTGATCGATCGGAAATGGTTAACTATTTTTTATTTTTTTTTAAGCCAGTATGTTGGCTTTTAATAAGTTTGTTCATACCTTAACTCTTAGCCCTTTTAAAATACTTTCATATGTATCAAGAGCGTGTGCACCCCTAAGACTAAACTATCGCACAACTGTTTACGCTACTCCACTTTTAGTTGTGCAACTAAACAGTTGAATTGGCTGCGAAACAATCGACAATCGCACAACAGTTGTGCGATAATTATTCAAAGATGTGCGCCCGCTATTATAGTAACTAAAATTGTGAAAACTCTGGGGAACTAGTTCTTAGTACTTTTGTATTTGTTTTTTTTATTTGATATCTATTTAAAGAATCTAATATGACACTTGAGGGTTTTTTATATGCAAAATAATCGATAATCGTGGATTTATAGAAAAATCCTTTAAACTAATTAACTATATCTGTTATCTATTATCTAAGAAAAATAATGCGAAAAAATAATTCTATAACTTGAAAGTGTTCTCAAGTTCGCAATTCATAGAAACATTTTTATATTCTGTAACTGCTCGAAATCATTTTTTTATCTGTATTTAATACGTCAAACGAGTGACATTGTGTACCTATTTCAAGCTAACGTGTCTCGTCGGGATCCCACGGAGAAAAAAATAGAATTTGCATGCATTAGAGAATTTTAGTTTCCACTCATGTTCTTTGCTTCCGTTGGAATCTGCTTGCATTGGAATTTTCTAAGTAGAAACTTTTTACTTCTTTTTTCAGTTCGACCATAAATCTAAAACAATGGTTTCTGAGTAATAATTGTCAATTCAATGTCGAAAGTGTCAATATTGCATTAAGTTTTACTTGTATCTTAATTAAGAGACTTGATGTTAGTAATTAAAAGTTTAAAAAAATTGCAGAATACAGTTTCTTCAATAATGAATTCATATCAAAATTATAACCTCAAAATTCATAAAATCAAAATTCGACAATAGTATCTCAAAAACTTCCGCCTACTATAGTCATAGAATTTTATATTAAAACTAGTTGTTCCCATGCGACTTCATCCGCGTAAAATTATAAAAATTTCATTTTATTGTTCACATTTCTCAAATTACCAATTGCAAATGTCAAAGTGACATGACATGATGTCAAACCATGGCAACCTTGCTTCCTTAATGTTGGCAACAACTTATGGTCTCTTTCCCGCATTACGTTTTTTATCTAAAATATTTACCCGTAAGTTAAGGCGTGAAAATATATAGCCAAAAGCGTGATGTAATTGTAGGGCTTTTTATTAAAAAAAGAGTTATTCGAAAATATGCTGTGATTGCTGACAACTTAGGCAAAAAAGAAGTGTGTGTTTACGCTTTATTATAATAGTATAGATAGATATTTATCTTTAATATGAGCTAGTTATGAAATTACTATTGCGTATGATTTCCCAATAAAAGGAAGTCAATAAAGGCTGGAATTTCAAGTCAATTTGTCGTGGGAAATAGCAAATTATGTTTCACACATCGCGTTACTAACGACTTTATAATAACGTATTTGCCGTAATTTAGTGTACCGTTTGATAATGATGGTAAAATTAGTTATATTTTTACGTAATTTTATAGCAAACTAGCGCTGTACCTAAAGTAAATAGCCTATGTGTTCTTCCAGCAGTTTAGGCTACAAACTCTAACAAACATCTATCCATCTAAACTTTCGCATTTTTAATATTAGGTTGTCTTCTCTTTTAAAATATTAACGTGTTTTTTCAGAGGTAAGGGCAATGGGAACCAACGGTTACAATTGCGTCTCGGGCGTTGCTTTTTCATATTTAGAACATCTAGAAATGCTCACACTTTTTGTTCTTCTTTTGAGCTAAAATAACATCAAACGACAGACTGATGAGCTTTCGTTGCTCTTTTGTTTTGAACCATCTTTTGTTTGGTTTAAATGTAGAAAGTTATCATCACTGAGAAGAAAATAGAAATTGATGGGTTAACAAATTAGATGTAAAAAAAGATAAAAAAAAGTTGCCATATTAATAGTAAAAGATTTTTACAATTCATCTTAACTTCTTACTAATATTATAAATGCAAAAGATTAGATGGATGGATCTTAGAGTTTGTTGCCTAAACGTCTGAACGGATCTCGATAAAAATTGTCATAAGAGCATAGTGTATAAAAACACAAGGCTGTTTTCTTTTGATTTTTTTTAATTCAACGCGGATGGAGTCGTGGGGGAAAACTAGTTCGAAAATTAAAATAATCTTACTAATATTATAAATGCAATGCGAAAGTTTAGATGGATGAATGTTAGAGTTTGTAACCTAAACGGCTGAACGGATTTCGATGAAATTTGGTGTAGATGCAGAGGATAGTCTGGAAGAACACATAGGCTACTCATTTTTGTTTCTTGTTTTTTTAATTTCATGGGGACGGAGTCGCGAGCGAAAACTAGTACAAGATACAACTCAACAACAAAATATACAATACATCTAATTCTTTTGAAATTAAACCTGTCAGATGTTAGTCAACCACAGTCCTAGCACGTGTCAGATTGTGCCCATGGCGAATGTCATGTTCGGTTCCGAATTCGTTTAGTATAGTACATCAGGCCGGTAGCGATGTAGCCAGTGGCGGTGTAACTAATGACTTCCTCCGGCACGCGCCTGTCTGTCTGTCACAACGTATTGCTCGCGTTTGACGAAGGGTAGATAAGAGTAGAATCGGCTTTTCTATTAAGTCAAATAGAATTAATTAAATTTTAGATATCTGCGGAACCGTCGTGGTTTATGCAAATAAGTAATCTTGCTTCTTACTAATATTTTAAATGCAAAGGTTTGGATGGATGTTTGTTACCACGTAATTCCTGACCAGCTGTAAAATTCATAGGATAAATGTTTATTTTATTCCGCGGGGACGGAATGACGGACAACAGCTAGTCATAAATAATTTCTTCATTTATTTAACATTTTCGTTTTTATAAACTAATTAAGTTCAATGAGAAGCATTCTCCATAGTTACCAAACCCGCAGGACATCGTTAAGAATCGGACTTTTACTATTTCAACCGACGGATACTTAAAAAAAAACTTTTCTATATTTGTGGCTTAAAAAAATTTGAACCGAGTTACGGCGGATGCTTCAGGATTTCAGGCATTTTAAAAGTCGCCCTTCTTAACAATTAATCGCTTCCTTGAGCTTATATTTCCGATTCGTGTTGATACGTTAAAAAAAGAGAAATACATGTATCTACCATAGACACCGTTAGTTTTGTCCGGAAAGAATTTATAGGCGACATTGTTGAATAGGAAGCGACAACCAGCTATTTCCGGTATTATCTGATTACAAAGAACTACATTTTCTTCGATAATGTTTAATGTAGAATACGTCACCGTTATATTGAGAACTTAGACATTGTATAAATTACTAATGTTACACACGATCTGCAAATCGCGAATGGCAATTAAAGGCAATTTGATTCATCATTTTATATTCTTAGTAAATAAAATCATTAAAATCTCTAAAAATGAAAAAGTGTTTGTTAATTTTAAATGTAAAATATAAGTATACATTCCGCTCATTACTTAATATGTCTAGTACGATAACAGACTGACTTTCTTTACAATTTTAAGGTAACATTACATTAATGCATTGTTTTGTTCTAACTGTTACGATAATCACTATGTGGGTGTGATCAACACTGTTTGTTGTGTCAACGCTGATAATTTTATTCCAAACGTACTAAGAATACAACTTATTTAGCCCACGTTATAAAGTAAAGAATATACTATAAATCAAGCAATCTGTTAAAAAAATGTTAGAGTTTCTATTGTATTGACCGACTTCCCAAAAGAAGGAGGTACTCAATTCGTCTGTATGTATTTTTATGTGTGTTATATTACATCTTTACAATGGGATTTTTTCAAAAAAGGTGGTTTATGTTTGATAAATTCGGTTTAAGAATGTTCCGAGTGTTTTGTTCGTCACTCAAGGTAATACAAAATTGTTTATATTTTTAATTTGTATTCAAGTATTGTAAGGAGTAATTAATCATTTATATTATGGTGCGGCCTTCAAGTCAATTGTGTTGTTAGAATTTTTAATCTCTACATAGAAACCTACTTACAGATATACAAAATTATTTGACCCGGTGAATCAAAATGAATTATGATAGCTCATTAGGGCCATACTGTCAATATCAAAATAACAAGCTGCCTTGAAATGATTATATTTTGTTATTTATATATTAGTAAAAATTTCGTAAAATTTAAATATTGTCTAACAAAAGTAACAATAATAGCAGCGCCTCTTACACCGGGCCATATAAGCTTGTCGCACTATACTTCATATTTCTTTGGTTTTGGACACATTTGATGACTTGGGGGATTTAAAATAATATAACTATTTAATTCTGAACTTGTGTAGATGACTGTCCAAGCTACACTAGACTATGCACTTAGTACAGTCAGTTACATAAATATGTCAATTTAAACTTTAACGATACAAGCAGCTGTATTAAGTAAAGTGTCGTGTGTACTGCAGTGTCCAGTCGGCACTAAGTTTGCGTTTATTTCTGAGCACGAGGAAGTCTTAAGTAGGTCAGCAGTGCACAAAATCTCGGAACCTGACAATGTTGAAGAATACATTCGTGGAAATTAAGAAACAAATTCAGTTTATTAAGTACATTGGCTTGTAGTTAACGTGTTTAAAATTAAAAAATAAATATCTATACTAAAATTATAAAGAGGAGATATTTGTATTTTTGTATGTATTGAAATAACTCAAAAACTACTGGGTCAATTTAAAATATTCTTCACCATTAAAAAGCTACGTTATCAGAGAGTAACACGGGCTATATATTTTTTTTAATTTCACGCGGACTAAGTCGCGAGTTTCATAATAAATTCTTAGAGCGGGCGCAGAACTTGGACTAAACAATCGCAGAATAGTTGTGCGATTGTCGATTGTTTCGCAGCCAATTCAGCTGTTTATTTGCACTAAAAATTTAGTAGTCGCATCTCCATATAAGCTCTTAGGAATCAAGGCACGACTAAACAGTTAGGCTCTAGTTTAGTTTCAGGTGTACACTATTAAATTTGAGTCACTCTATGCTCCGACCTTTAGTGCGCATCGTATGTTAAAGGACGAATTTGAAAATCCTATGCCATTTAAAAATATAATAAAAAACAAAACCCTTTATCCGCCGCCGTCTCAATGATTCAAATTAGCAAATCGTTCAGTATGCACGCTCATATTACCATTACCGTCCTATCTCACTGCAGATCTTGATACGTCCGACATATCGACGTATTCCTTGAATATTAACGATACATCACAATGGTTAACTTTTTTTATATTTTTTTTCCGCCATTTTCGGACACCGGAAGAGTTTTACAGCCGGAATTTAATAAAAATCAAATTTTATGACTTATTGTTGTCTGAATTTTGCAAGCTTTATTAAATTACTAAATTTCACCCGCGAAAAAGTGGAATAAAAACAAAAGTAAGTAGCTTATGTGTTCTTCCAGACTATCCTCTACGTTTATGCCAAATTTAATCGAGATACGTTCAGCCGTTTACACAACATACTCTAACAAACATCCATCCATTAATTTATCAAAAACATCGCATTTATAAAATTGTACATTCTAAAAGATTTAAAGCTAAATTCATGTAATTATTTTCTATCCCATGTTTAATAATAGTAGTTATACTGTAGTAATTTTATTAGATGCATAGCTGTGATCGTTCGAGACTGATATAATATATTTTTAAATGTTCCGAAGACAAATTCGGCCAGTGTTACTCCATATGATTCCGACATAAAAAGAATAAAAAACTCTTTGGATTTAGACCACTGACTGCAACTTTAGACCACCTATAATCACTTTCAATAAAGGTCTAAAGTTGACAAATCGTGGATTTCAACAAAACACAACACAATATCAAAATATTACAATCACGGAATGAGGTTATTTAATATAACTACAAAAGCTCATTCTCTGATAGCTTAATGGATTAAGTAACTGGGTTATAAACTCAGTTAATATCAACTTAGAACAATAGAAATTGTAAAGGTGGGTTTCCACTGACAGCACAAAGTTAAATTTAATTTCTTAAACCAAATTTTACCACTAGATTGAAGCTTTACGCTTTTTAAAAAAATACGTAGTTTCTAAAACGGTGATTTGAAAAAAATGATCACAACCGTACTTTTCTGATTTGTCCAGTAAAAAGAATCCCATAAAACAATTACGTTAAATAAAAAAAACATCACAGCAGTTAATATAGTCCAGTGAAAAGGTACCCATAATGTGCACGGAAAGTTAGTGAGATATGCAAATACTATTCAAACAATAGATTGAATGCGCGCTAAGAATTAGACAGATTTACGTAAATTGTTAGTTTAAATAACCTATGACCTGTAAATCATTTCAAATCTCAGAACAAACAAGGAAGGGAATTACGAAACACGTAAACTAGGAAATAAACTCCTTTACTATACATGTGGATAGATGTTTGTTAGAGTCTAAACAGCTGAAGGGCTCTCAATAAAGTTTATGGCATGTAGAGCAGTCTGTAAGAAGTCATAGACTATCTTTTGTTTTTTTATTTCCGCGCGGACGAAGTTACTGGCAGAGTGACTTGTCCACCTTAAGTCTTTTATATATTAACAGTATTTGGCATTTGCACTCTGATTACATGATCTTTGACCTCAGATGTTAGGTGAATGTAAATATGCATTTGAGATATACGTCTCAGCTCCGATGTCCTGCCAATTCAATTGACTTGTGATCGCACTAATCGAATGCAATTGTCTCCGTCGCGGTTCCGAGAACATTTTATTGACGGCCCTTGACTTCTGCACGATATTTACTATTAGTACTGTACAAATTATTTTGTCATATAATATGGTTCTTCGATCGTTTTTTTTTTGGTAATACGGATGTCCATAGGATCATGTATTTCATAACATTAAGGGCAATTTAAACTATCCTAATTACATATTTGAGCTTCATTTTCCGCAATTCTACGAATACCTCGTATTGTGCATGTGAGTAGAGTATTCGTAAGAGTAAAGACGTCTTAAAACTAAGAGAATAAGAATCAATACAACATTAAATTGTTTTTTTTTTATAACATAAGGTGGCAAACAAGCGGCCACCAGAATCCGCCAAAATGGCGAAGCGACCGCTGCCCATAGACATTCGCGATCGCAGATGCGTTGCCTACCCTTATCCGACGGAGGAGGAGACGCACATAAAGAGGATATTGCTCCTTCCTATGCATCTCCTCCACCGTCAAATCCACTTCCCCTTCCCATCCTCATTTTATAAGAAAAGGGTGGTAAACATAAAGAGATTTAAATTAGGCCTCCGGCACCACACTCATCAGACGAAACACGGAATTACTTCTATTTCACGCCTGTCTTCTGTGTGGTCGTGGTATTACATCGGGCGTGCCGGCGCATTCGTGCTAAGATGTTAAAGCGGGCACTATCACTGTCAAAATTGTAAAAAAGCCGTGATTTGATTTTATGAAATTATGATTCTACACAAACAACTGAAAATTAAATGTCTTTAGATAAGCCATTTCAGAAAGTGTCATTGCATTGTATTTTTATTAAACTCTGGCTACCTCATTATGATCATACGGTCTATATAACGTATTTTATGTTTCAAATGTGCAGGCGTTTCAGAAATTCATATTTTACAACTCTGATAAACTAATCCTGAATGCGTTATCCTAAATAGAAACGGTGAATAAAATCCGACTCAGGTTGACGTTTACGACGTCATCCGAGGAAACATTATTAGGGTTCCGAAACCGAGTATTTGACTATATCGCACAACTGTTTAGTCCCGCTTTAATTCCTAAGAACTTATATGGAGCACACTACTCGATTTTTAGTTGTGCTAAACAGTTGAATTGGCTGAGAAACAATCGACAATCGCACAACAGTGGTGCGATAGTTTGGTGTAAGGTCTGCGCCCGCTCTAAAAGTTCTATGAATTCCATCGATCTCTTTCTAAACATACTCGTACTGATGTAACCTTCATTCGTATTAAAAGTTCTGTATAAAATACAATTATTTCTTCCATACTGTTAGCTTGTTAACTATTTTGATGTATTATGTATTCTTGAAGATTTTTTAGTCTGTCCTATAAATTAATACCATTTGTCATAATTTCAAATAACGATATAAGCTTTGTAATTGTGATCCAAAACATTATTTAAAATATTTATATCACGGTTTTAAAATGTCGTAATTCTGCTTGTTATGTTAATAAACGGATAGTAGTCGGATGTCAAAAATAAGGGTGTTGCATTAGCTCAGCGACACGGCGGCCATATTGGTAAGGTTATTTTGTGCATATTGGAAGAAAACATAAGAGGTAATGAAGACTATATTTTATTAAAGCATAACATGGCTGTGACGCCCATAATACATATCCAATAATAACCTATTACTAATTTGCCACCATCATCACGAGATCTGTGCACAAGTCAGTCTTAAAAAGCTTTCATAAAAAGTCACTAATTTTATATTACTACGGAACTTCACCTTTAAAAGATTTCGTCGATTTCGATTTTCCTTGCAACACCACGCATAAAAACTAATGGGCCGTTATATCCCCGCGGTGGCAGCGTCGGTCAATAAAACTGTATCGTGTCTCCGCGGATTGAATCGAGGTGACATCTCCGAGGGCAGCCTGTCGACATACGAACACATTAGTATGTCAATTATATTGGACTAATTGAATATCATAAGATAGACGAATGAAGGGTTTTAAAAACGTGTATGACGTATGTTTTAGAACTAGCTGTCGCCTGCGACTCCGTTCGCGCCGATTTAAAATAAAATACAATTAACTAACATTATAAATGTGAATGTTTAGATGGATGTTTGTTAGAAAGTTTCTCTGGAACCGCGCAGTTGTAGAATATTCTGGAAGTACACATAGGCTACTAAATTAGTTTTTTTTTAATTCCACGCGGACAAATTCGCGGACATAAGCTAGTAATAGATGCATTATTAATTGTATTACAGTTAGTGAACAAAGATTAGGGTGACCAGGCCATAGTCAACCACCCTGGTTGATTGGACTTCTGATTTAGATTCCTGTCCTTTACAAAAGTCTTAGTTGAATAATGGACATGTTTTTCAACGGACACAAACAATCCACTTATCTAATTTAAGACCTAAATTGTCTTCAGGTGGTAGCTCAAAGAGGTCGCACGATCTGTCAAACAATAGTATCTGGAGCATTGAGCGGTGTCGTCTAATTTATCAATTGTCGATGTAACTATCACGTGTCGGACTGGTGCTCTCTGACGTCTACAATGGACTAGTTACACTAAGCCAAGGTGATGCGAATTACCTCCCGTATCCACTCGAGCCGCTACTCTGATTTGTGCATCTTCGAGTGCGGGGATGGTTGTATTATCGATATCGATACACGATAAAATTTAGATTAGAGAGAGAGATACTTAAGAGGTGAAGTCTAGCGAGGAGTTAGTTAATTGTCGATATGTGATTAATTGTAATAAATTAGGAGTTTTAATTTTATTCTATAAAGTTTTATAACTTTTTCTATTACAATCATAATAAGCAATGTTATCATAAAGGGAATTGCTTGTATTAATTAGTTTTAAAAATATCGATAAATCTTAGTTACATCACTATAACTAAGCCCCTACACGCTACACGCATTAAAATCGTTATTCAATTGTCCGCGTATTGTGGGAGCAATGACGAGGCGTAATCTATATTATTTGGCCGCAGCACAAGGCCAGAATTCTCGTGAGACTTCTGAAGATCTTCATATACCTGTTAATAAATTAACTATAAGTTAATATTTAGGTTTCGTTAAAGCAAAAAAATACCGCGATAAAGCGTGAGATTTTGACATTAAAACTAAAAGAGAATAAATGTCTATGAGGTTTAGTTGAAAATTTCTTATTAATGTTTTGTTATTTTCGTTATTCAATCCAAGAGTTAAGGATAGAGATTAAATCGAAACTCTATAAACAGGCTCACGCCTTTGACTAAACTATCGCACAACTGTTGTGCGATTGTCGATTATTTCGCAGCAGATTGCATAGCTAAAAATCAAGTAGTGCGCACCTCCATATAATCTCATAGGAATCAAAGCGACTAAACAGTTTTGCAATAGTCACAAATTCTCGCAGTGGCAGAGCCCAATCTTCTCACATATGAGTCGGCTCGCCCTGTGTTATACAACAATCACACAGAAGATAGGCGTGAATAGGAGCAATTCCGCGGTTCGTCTGATGAATGTGTTGCTGGAGGCCCAATTTTAATCGCAATGAGTCTTCTCCTCCGTCGATCAAGGGTAGGCAACGCATCCGCTATTGCGAATATCTGTGGGCAGAGGTTGCTGCCCACTTTTGGCGGATTCAGGTGGTCGCTTGCTCGTTTGCCACCTCATGATATAAAAAAAATAGTCAAAGGTGTGTGCCCTCTAAAGCTATCTTTACAAGAAATATCTTACGATAAGCTGCTAAACAGTTGTAATGCACTCAATGTGTACTTATCCTTAATTGTTTTAACGCATTTCCTTTAACCGATTCGGTAATTAACGTTTATAGTACAAATTAGATATGAATCATTGGAGAAAGCGGTGTGTGGTCCATCGTACTTTAAAATAATTCAGTACAGATTTGAAAGGAGTGTTCCGAGAGATTCCTTTGTTAACCAATAGCTGTTGCTCGCGTCTTCGTCCCCGTGAAATTTAAAAAGTAAAAAAAAACATAGTCTATGTTACTCAGTGAAAGCATAGCTTTTTAAGGGTGTAAATGTTTTTGAAATTAGGCCAGTTTTTGAGGGATTTGAATTGATACAAAAATACAAATCTTTCATCTTTATTATGTTAGTGTAGACTGGACATTTCTGAGTAACAAAGTGTCTTTAATAATCTAACCTTGCTAATGTTATAACTCCGAAAGTTTAGATGGATGGATGTTTGTTTGTAGCCTAAACTGCTAAACGGATCTCTATGAAATTTGGCATAGATGTAGAGGGTAATCTGGAAGAACACATGGGCTACTTAGTTTTGTAAGCTAGTAATGTTGTCTTGTAATAAATTAAAGCTAATTTACTCGGAGTTTTTACACCTTAGAGAATATGCTTCAGAGTTTTTTTATTCATAATTTTACAAAATATTTTTATAAGTACTTACATTCATAGTATTAAAGAATCATTCATAAAAAAACATCGTTTAAAGAATGTGACAGCATCCGACTTTCCTCTAGTATTTGCAACAAGAACTATTGCAAGGAATTCTTCGCTCAACTAAACTGTCCATCATAGCTAGGAGTAGGCATTCCAACATAAGTACATATTACAGCAAATACGCAGGAAATGGTTCTTATGAGTGGCATGGAACTTTACTACATATATAAAAGTGTTATGAATCTTGTTGGCAAAAAAATTAACAAAAAGCCAACATCACGCGGTGTTCCCAGGCGGTCACCCATCCAAGTACTGACCGCGCCCGACGTTGCTTAACTTCGGTGATCGGACGAGAACCGGTGTATTCAACGTGGTATGGACGTTGGCGACAGCTTCACGTTATTTTACGGTAACAATTTAAAATCTAAACTATTTAAAAAAAATATAACCTACTACTAACAAAATATAAAGAGCTTTTCTGAGGTGTTTTCTTTATGAGAATATAAAAAAAAAACAGCAAAAAGCCAACATCACGCGGTGTTCCCAGGCGGTCACCCATCCAAGTACTGACCGCGCCCGACGTTGCGTAACTTCGGTGATCGGACGAGAACCGGTGTATTCAACGTGGTATGGACGTTGGCGATAGCTTACGTTTATTTTACATACAGTTATTATATAAAAGTCTAAATAAACTAATAGCTAAACAATTAAATTAGATCCCTAATTTATATTGTATTTATACATATAGATAATAATTTACACAAATTTACAAGATATGGGCTTATTTTAACTAACGAATTTCTGACTATTCCTGATTTTGTAGTTTCTTTTGTTCTCTGAACCCTTTGATTTGGTCTCGGCGTGGGCTCGTGTGTTTTGAATTTGATTTGATGAACGTTTAAAACGGTAAACAGACGCCGTAAACGTGGAAATTTCTTTGACTAACGTTTCCTTGATTACGCTCGAACTAAGAATTCTATTTCTGTTGTTTTGTACGTAATTTGCATGTTCGGTGACGACATTCGTGTTATTTTGAATTCCTTCATCTACGAATTCAACAAACAACATAAATGTTAGTATAAACAAACGGTAAAAATATTGAAATTAGAATTTCAACGTTGCTTTATTAATAACTGTTTTTTTTTATTTTTCAGAACGAATTTAAAACAACTTGTAATTGACAACAAGCAATTTTATTTGATATTTATTACTTACTTATAGTCAACTTTAGATTTATTAATTAAAGTAAATTATAACCTCAAAAAAATTACAAAAAAACATATAGCCTATGTTTCAGATAACATAGCTTTCTAATTGTAAAGAATTGTAGAAATCGTCCCAGTAGTTTTTGAGTTATTTCCATACATACGAAAATAAAAAACTTTCCTCTTTACAGTATTATACATTTGTGCAACGCCCTCTATTGAGCAGAAAGTACAACGACAAATGACAATGTAGATACGAATACTTGATAGCCGTACTTGTACCAAAAACGCCGACCGGCAATTAGCTTGGTGTTTCACAGATAAGAAAACTATATGAAAACTTTAATTAAAGTATTCCATTAACTATCTCCTATCCCTGAGTGCGACAGTACAATCTGTTGCGGATTTATTGCCAATTGAGAGACATCTTAATTAAAATGTATCGGTTTATGCAATCGACCAATGGCGTGTTCCACTTGTAACCTTTTATAGTCGAAATATTTGTTTTGAATCTGCTGCCTCCATGTTATTAAAGTATATTAAAACTAGCTGTTCCCGTGCGGATTCATCTACATAAAATTATGAAAACTATTTTATGTTTACATGTGTCAAATTATCAATAGCAAATGTCAAAATGACATGACATGACAAACCTAGAAAATCTTGCTTCCTTGATGTTGGCAGCAACTTTTGGTCTCTTTCCCACATTAAGGTTTTTATCCAAAATATTTACCCCCTAGGTTTAATGGCGTGAAAATATATAGCCTAAAGCGTGACGTAAGTGTAGGGCTTTTTATTAATAAGAGAATTATTGGAAAATATGCTGAAATTACTGACATCTTAGGCAACAAAGCAGTGCAGTATGTTTACGCTTTATTATAATAGTATAGATAATGAGAATGATATCGGAATATTTTTAATACACGAAAATTGACAGTAGGAACTCTTTATTATGTTTGTTATATTTTGTATATTTTAAAATTAAAATTACTTATATCTTATGAGAATTGCCAGCTTATATTTATAGCAGGCATTTGTTGTTGACATTATTATTAAATTAAATTATTAAATGCTTTATTATTTCACTCGAATTAAAAATAAACATTTCATAGGATCCTTGGCTACTGCACTAGGTTCCCTAAGCTGAGCCAATCCCTTCCTAATTTGTAAAAATCAAAACATAAGTGCTCAAAAAAAGAAAGAAAAAATTGAGTCAAGTATAGAAAAGTTAATGTTTTTTACTTAAAAATAAGAAAGTATCAAAGTGGAATAAACTCTTCTATAGATAAAAGGATTCATTTAATTGCCACATACGTTTGTTAGGCGCAAATTTATTGCGAATAAATGATGTTAATGTCCATATTGCATCACAACAGAGCTTCCATTTCAACTGGGTGTTGGTGCGATTATGATTAGCACAGCATGCATATAACGCGTCATATTTAATAATAATCCAGAATATTCGTTAATTTCTATATCTATACTATAATAATAAGCGTAAACACACACACACTTCTCTATTGCCTATAATGTCAGCAATTACAGCATATTTTTGAATATTTTTTTTAATAGAAGCCCTACATTTATGTCACGCTTTAAAAAAAGAATATTTTCAGAATATCTTTCGTTTTTATAGATTGAAAATAATTGTTTTTTTTTTACAATTTTATTTATCTTACTTTGGATGGATGTATATTTTTTACTACGTATCTCTGGGTCAACTAAACGGAAAGCACACATTTAGAACATATTCTGGAAGAACAGATAGGCTACTAAGGTTTTTTAATACCGCGCAAACGGAGACGCGAGGAACAGCTACTAAATCATAAAGTCCAACAAAGTACAAAACATCTAGACAGTTTCCTGTCGACTTCATAGACAACATGTTCTATGGTAGACTAATTAGTAAACAATAAGGGCGGACGCACACCTTTGACTAACTATCGCACTGTTGTGCGATTGTCGATTGTTTCACCGGCAATTCAACTGTTTAGTTGCGCTCTTAAAAATCGAGTAGTGTGCCCACCTCCATACAAGCTCATTAGAATCAAAGCGGGACTACAGTTGTGCGATAGTTTAGTCCAAGGTGTGCGCGTGCTTTAAGCATATGAATATGGAAACATTCGACACCTGGTACTACGTAACAAGATACTGGCAAGCGAGGCGCCATGTTTACTTTTTAATTTTACACACAATTGGAATAAAAAAAACTGAAAAACAAAAGCCAAACAAAAAGTAAATTAAGTATAAATAAAAGGCAAATAAACATTTTGTGTCTTATATGTGAGAGTAATGGGGTAATTTAGATCTTCAGAATTATGCCTAAAATAAAATTACTTAACAGTCCAGAAAACTAAGACCGATAGTTATTTAATTCAGAAGCTAACCTCTTTATGAAAGGAATATCTTTAGCCCGATGGCGCCGGAACCTATAAAATTATTAATTTGATTTTAAGTGGTAATTAATGCCTGCGGTTAACGAAACTACGTGCAAAACATTCGTATGAAAAAATAATGTTTCTCATAGGTGGTCTAAGTTGGTAGAAGAATAAGGTTATAAAAGAAAAAGATTTTGAATATTTAGAATCAGTTATTTTAATTTCTTACTAACTTTCGCCCGCGACTTCATCTGCGTGGAATTAAAAACAAACTAAAGTAAGTAACCTATGTGTTCTTCCAGAATGTCCTCTACATCTCTGGCAAGTTTCATAGAAATCTGTTCAGCCGTTTACGCTACAAACTCTAACAAACATCCATCCATCCATCTAAATTTTCCCATTTATAATATTAGTATGATGTTATCTATGGTCACACTCAAGTACAAGTACTAAGTTTATCACATGTACTGTCGTGCTGGGTTATTACCCAAAAGATAATTAAAAATTTTAACCTCCCACGAATAAATATCGCCTCGACCAACCAATTTTGTAGTCCAGGACAAGGTCTTAAACTTACTTCATACAGTTTGATAGCAATTTATCAAGTCGCTATTACAAAGTAACGGACGGACAGTTTGATTTTTACTTGTTAGTATTGATTGGACAAATGAACAACCCCATGGATGCTAATGTATTGATGGGACAATTGGCTCACATCCGCTGCGCTTGTGACTAATGAATGTGTTCGATTCCTTACTAGTGATGCAGTGTGTAATGTACAGTGTACAATGTGTACAGTGTACAATGTGTACAGTGTACAACGTGTACAGTGTACAGCTTGTACTATTCCATGTGCATAAGATAGCACAACATTGTACCCAAGGTCAACAAACCTTACAGCATTTTGTAACAGTCTTGCGTCCTGTAAATACCGCTCCAAAAATACCTCGCTCCTCTTAAATTGTGAATGCCATAAAAATATTATAAGTCATTTTATTACATGATATACAGTATGATACAAATTGTTCTAGTTTTTTACTTCATCGTAACTACTCATTTTACAAGAAACTAAAAATTACTAATTGAGTTTGATGAAAAAAAAAACTGTATTTATTTTACGAAATATAACTTTTTCAAATCAAAAGACATTTCTTTACCATATTTTGGTAAACGTCATACTTTGAAACATTGTCATATTTAGTAAAAGACTTCTCTTTTTTACCACAAAATACTAAACATGATTCTTACTCGTATCATCAAATCCTGGGTAAGCTAAAACTAGTTCGCCGAAAATAGCATGAAAATAATAGCTTCGGTCTTAATTCGTATTTGGCTGGGTGCGGCCAAAACATCCTGTAAACGAGGAAACCGTACGCGTGCCGGCTGACTTCCTGTGAAATTGACATAGAGGTGGGAAGACGCTGTGTTTTGGATGCGGCATATGAGCAACAAAATAAATATTAAGACATTAATGTTTCTACAGTTTAATACTAATATCTATGTTGCTAATATCAGCTTAAGGGTCTTGTCAAATCTTGTCCTATAATTAATTTATTTCTTTATTAAAATTTACTGTTATAATATTTTTATACCTCAATTAGTTACTTTTTATATGTAATTAGGAACTTTTTGGCTTTTTAATACGTCTAACCCTAAGAAATAAGAGTCTAACGTAGTAAAATAGTTTATCCTGTTAACTGACACGTTGATCTGATTTTTCTATAAATTCACTTGCCACATCCAAAATTTATTTCGTACGCCCAGTATTTGAAGTCGACTAGCAACTATACTTGTGTTCCAACTAGATCCATCACGAGTTGATTAAATCATTCGTTGCCAAGAGATTTATTCGCAAATATCAAACTCGAAACAGAATCTATTTATCAAACTAACGATTAACTACCGCATATTCTGTATATAGAATGATTAATAGTCGCTTAGTGTGGATTTCTCGAACTAAATCTACGCTTAATAACCAATAAGCAATGCCTGTCCGTGATTTTTATACATTGCTTTATAAAATAACCTATAGATGGCGTTTTCCATATGTCAAACATCAAATTTACAAAAATTTTCCAAATGACATTTTGCTTTTTAAATGGAAACACTGACCGAATTTAACCCTACTTTTTATCTGACAGTGCTAGCATTTACTTACGTAAGTAATATCGATTTATTTATTTTAAATTTAATAACTTTTGCGTAATAAATCTAGACGATTACACTAACTGTAAACTAGTACACGAATATAAAATTACCTTAGTCAAAGTAATGTATTCTCTTAAGCAACCAGAGGTGAAGTTAAACAAGGACAGAATTTACATCGTACAATTTAAGCGACATTACATCGTACATTAATTCTCATTACAGGCATGAAATTACACCCACACCCCACCAGCACACGTGTAATAGTGTACACAGCTTCTAGTGTGTGTAAATGTGTACAATGTCGCTTGTGTGTAAATCAACGCTATTTATGAGCACGGTCACCGAGAATGCTTGAGAATTTATTTTGTTTCTAGTATATATACTGGAAACACCAATTAAACGTAGATATAGACTAAAAAATAATCAAATCACTTCATACTAATATTATAAATGCGAAAGTTTAGATGGATGGATGTTTGTTTGAGTTTGTAGCCTAAACGGCTGAACGGATTTAGATGAAATTTGGTAAAGTTGTAGACGATAATCTGGAAGAACACATAGGCTACTCGCCTCGTTTTTTTTTTAATTTCACGCGAACGGAATCGCGGGTGAAAGTTTGTACTATATTAAGTATATGATATTTATCTTGTTTCATTTATCCTATGATACGATGTCTATTCTCTTAAACCTTTTTGTTGAAGATATAACGTGTTTATAAAATCTCTCTCATTTTTAATGTAATAGAACAAAGTAAAACCGGGAGCGCTAACTAGTTTCCCACTTAACGCATCGTTACTTTCAAGGTAATTAGAAATTAAACTATTTACGAGTAAAACTGTCACTCAAACGGGCCAATTAAAAAGGTAAGTGACGATTTCTACAAATGCAATACTCTCGAAGGATTTGAGCACTTAGAAACCGTTTATAAGCCAGTCTTCAGATATTTTAAGTGGAATCCCTTAGATGTTACCGGCCGGTAATTGCTAATGGGCTTTGGACGAGATAATTTACTATTTTTATTGCATACCGCCAAAGTGTTAGAGTTGTAAACTCAACGGATGTGCGAATTAAAAAGAAATCAAAAACCCTGACATATTTAATGCAAATATTATTGTAAAATGAACATAAATCACATTTAAAATTTTAGATTAAGTTAAAAGATCCATGGTTGAAATTCTATGGTAAGGGGAGAACTCCCAAAAAAAATATCTTCAGTATTCTAAATTTGAAATTGACGTAAATGCAACTAAAGATTGCCAGTTATAAATCATAAAAAATTTTTGGCGGGACGCCAAATTGCATTACTTTTTTAATTCACTTAAAATAACAAAGGGCACTAATTAAAACATACATCATTGCAAGTCAACTTTTATTGCTCGTTGCGTCAATGACAGAGCGCCTGTCACTCTTGTGCTTATTCAAACACAACGCTCCTTGCAGTCATTGCGAGTGCCATAAGTAATACTCAATTAAAAGTTTAATTTCATTTAAAATCATGTACATTAACTTCAGTGAATCATTATTTGATCACAGGAGCTTATTTTTTTGTCCTAATTGTAGCTGAAGACTCAGTCAGGAGATAATCAAGAGTTTTTTAGTTGATTTGGTTTATCTTCGTCTAATTTTTCTGGTTGCAATAATAAACGAATAGAGACGCATATTTCAACTGTTTTTAAATGGTTCATTTATGTAAGCGATTTAAGTCAACGTTTGATGTTCAAATTCAAAACTTATTCGATATGATGACAACATTCGGAAGCAAGACGTTCTATATCCCACACTGTACATATCATTTTAGTGCCATAGCAAACGGCTAGCGGTATACGACACAATAAGACAAGTGATGCTTCAAAGGACCCGGAATACGTACTACAAAGAGACTTGTAAGCGATTATTCACGTATAACACTCATCTTCCTGGGTTGCAGTGCCCTAGTTTTAGATTCGATAAGCTACTTATTTAAAAGAAAAACTTCTGCTAGTTTTTCAAAAAAGCTATATAGTGAAACTATCTTTCACAAAATAAAAGAAAATAACATTTTACTGTTTTATTTCTAAGACTTTAAGAAAATTCTAAAAAAAGACACAAAAAAGCGTGATGTAAACATATTTTGCCCTTGTCTTTGGAAATAAAAAAAAGAAAGTCAATGTTTGACTTTGACACCGAATTGACATTTGTTTGACAGAATTACAAAAGCAAATTTTATCATTTATTCGTTGACCAAATTATTAACACTGCGTATTTAAAGGTAGAATTATTCAACATTCCGGTTTTGTTTATCGATACCTAAAGTTTTCTATCACATTCTTGAAATAGCTTTAGATTTTAGCGGTGTCCATTGGAGTCGAATTTTTCGAGTAGTTCGCTGTAAAAATATTTGTAATTTATAGTGATTCATTGTTTCATTGGCTACAACACAGTAGGTTTATTTACGGTGCAGGGGAAATTATTGTGCCACATTTTAAAACAAGAACAAGTTTCGCATTGCATCATTTTAAAGGTACTTTTTTCTTGCGGACACATTTATTTTATTACGCATTTATAAACCTCTTAAAAATATGAAATGTTCTAAATTTAGTTTTTGAATGTCATTGTTTCCATTTAGAGATTGTAATGAGCATGGATAATATTTTAATTGCAAATTCCCTTAAAAAATATTTTTCGGAAATTCAATTCGTCAACTTCTAATTCATTTTTTCATACCAAACATTTTGTTAGCAATAATGACTGTCATTGATTAATTATGCTATTAAATGAATAAAGCAAATACTTGAAGAATTTGTCTGGACATAAAGTTTTATTCTAAACCCCTTTTTAAATTCAATCAAAAGTAAAAAAAATTAATCATAAAAATCGAGAAAACAATGTCATGTGTAGTACTAAATTTTGCCCTCGATTCTGTTTGGTGGGTTAAAAATAAATATTGTTAGGTAGCTTATGTCATCTTACAGAGTATTTTCTATGTCTATGACAAATTTCACAATCCATTGAGCCATTCCTGAGTTACCCTCCAACATCCATCCATCCATCCATCTAAACTTTCGCATTTATAATGCTAGTAATAAAAGTATATAATTTGTATTGATAATTTTATAACTAACAACAATTTTCTTACAGTATCAAAATGTCTGAACGGGAACCTATCAGTGGTTCGAGTCGTGACTATGGGTCGACAGCAGCGCCACCTACCGTGGGCTTCGCAGATTTCAGCCCCACTGAACTGTATAACTTGAGTGAGGCTATAGCCGACAATATAAACGCTATTAACAGTGGTCTCCGATCATTGGAGAAGATGATGAAGCAAATTGGTGGTCCTAATGATAGTGTTCAGTTGAGAGATAAGATGTAAGTACACAGTTATTTTAAACTAGCTTCCGCCCGCGACTCCGTCAGCGTGGAATTTAAAAAAATCAAAAGTGAGTAGACTATGTGTTCTTCCAGACTATCCCCTACATCTATACTAATTTTCATTGAAATCCATTCAGTCGTTTAGGCTACAAACTCTAACAAACATCCATCCATCCATCTAAACTTTCGCATTTATAATATTAGTATGATATATAGTTTAATCTATTAGATATTTTTACGGAGAAGGAAAACATTGTGTTCAAACCTGCATATATCAGTGAAGTAATTCAAAGATATGTGTGAAGACAATCAACCTGCACTTCAACAGCGTGGTTGACTGTTGCCTAGTCTCCCCTCACTTTGGGTAGACTCCGAGCCCCACAGTAGAGACATATAGAGTTATATTTTACTTGACTTCATTAGTGTAGAATTAAAAACTATACTACAATATTCCAACATACATCGGCTGCCTTCATAACAATACTGGGCAATACTGGGCAAAATGAAGATTGTTCAGATTACAAAAATAACCGGGAACTTGTAGGCAGATAGAAAGATATAAAGTTTATATATTGGTTTTTTACTATCAGCAACAAAGTTAACAGTGGTAGTGCCCTCTTTAACATCTTAGCACGAATGGGCCGGCACGCCCGGTGTAATACCACGACCACACAGAAGACAGGCGTGAAATGGAACCAATGCCGTGTTTCGTCTTATGAGTGTGGTGCCGGAGGCCTAATTTAAATCCCTTTCTCTTTACCACCCTTTTCTTATGAGAGGATGGGAAGGGGAAGTGGATTTGACGATGGAGAAGATGCATAGGAAGAGGAAATATCCTCTTTATGTGCGTCTCCTCCTCCGTCGGATAAGGGTAGGCGAGGCATCTGCAATTGCGGATGTCTATGGGCAACGGTCGCTTCGCTTTTGGCGGATTCAGGTGGCCGCTTGCTCGTTTGCCATCTTATGTTATAAAAAAAAAGCACCATAAAATCATGTGTACTAAATATTATTATTTTATTGATATTGTACACATCTCCAATATTATTAATATGTATTGATCTTATTTGTCTTTATGATTGGATTTTAATATTGTTTACTATTTAATCTATCATCATCATCACCAGCTCACTATACGTCCCCACCGAGGGGCTCGGAGCCTACCCTAAAGTTAGGGGGACAAGGCCATAGTCAACCACGCTGGCCAAGTGCGGGTTGGTTGACTTCACACATATCTTTGAATTTCTTCGCTGATATGTGCAGGTTGCATCACGATGTTTTCCTTCACCGTAAGAACGTCGGGTAAATTTAATCTATACTACACTAATATTGTAAAGATTTGTATTTTTGCATGTATTGGAATAACTCAAAAACTACTGAACCAATTTAAAAAATTCTTTCATCATTAAAAAGCTGTTTTTACTATTTTTTAATTTCACATGGACGAAGTCGCAAGCAACAGCATATTTTAATATATGTGCCCCTAAGAAACCTAGGCATTATGAATATAATGTAATTGTAATAAAATTGTAATCTAGATATTACAAGGAACAAGTTATCCTTTATACAATCACTAGCTTTCACCCGCGACTCTGTTCGCGTGGAATTAAAAAAACTAAAACTAGCTTATGTGTTCTAGCAGACTATCTTCTACATCTGTGCCAAATTTCAGTAAACCCATTCAGCATTTTAGGCTACAAACAAACATCCATCTAAACTTTCACATTTATGATATTAGTAAGATTGTAAACTAGAGATTATAAGAAACTGAATGTGGTGAAAAGAACTAAATGTGGTACAAAGATAAAATTAGGAATAAACTAAGTATAAGTAAAATTTGTAGTAATATTTGCTTATACTCAGTTTATTCCTAAGTTTAAAATACCGTGTTTATTTTTAAGGCTTTAACACACTATGTAACAACAATAAATGGGACCAGTCTCATACAAGAAGTTTATACAATGTTATGACAGTACAATTTTCATTCCAGTCATGATTCTCAGCAGAATGTCAACGGGTCAGTATCAGCAACTGCTAGAGATATCCAGCGGTTAGGTGTGATAGTGCGGAGAGGGGATAAGCCACAGAAGTTGCAAGTGGAAAGGCTGACGCAGGCTTTCAGAGATGCATTGGAAAAATATACAACTGTACAGAAGGTGAGTAGAAGTTTATGTATACTAGATTAGTCCTGTAACTCCGCGTGGGATTAAAGTAATCAAAAATATATAGCCTAAGTTACTCAGTGATAATATAGGTTTTTAATGGTCCAAGAATTTTTGAAATTGGTTCAGTAGTTTTTGAGTTACTTCAATACATAAAAAAATACAAATCTTCCACTTTATAATACTAAGTATATATTAAATTTCGCCCGTAACTCCATGTGGAATTAAAATAAACATAAGTATATAGCCTATGTGCTCTTTTAAACTATGTTCTACATCTATGCTGAATATCATGAAGATCCGTTCAGCCGTTTAGGCTACAAACTCTAACATCCATCCATAGTTAAGATTTTGGATTGGATTTTGTTTATTTTGTGTGGACATATATATGAATATTTCATATTTAACCTTGAAAGTATATTTAAGAATTAATACTGAAAAATGTTATGAAAAAAAATTGTTAATTGAACTTTCTTAAATGGCCGCTAGATGGCGTTATTTTATAAAGTTGTTAACACAACTGTTAAACACAGGAACAAAAATTTAAACTACCCACATAGTGTAATAAGTTTTGACATTGAAAATAGTTTTAGATAGTAAACAGTGGTTTTCCAAATGCCTTTGTCATCTGTAATTCATTTTAAGGTAACATTACTTATTTTATTTATCAAACGTAAATGTCATATTTATTTATATCTATGTTAATATTATAAAGTGGAAAATGTTTTGTATGTATTGGATTCACATAAAAACTAGTGGATTAATTAAAGAAAAAACTTTTACCATCAGAAAGTTGTATTACTAAATTTTTTTTTAATTCCGCACAGAGGAATTCGTGATCCGTGAACCGTTAATCTGTACTAATATTATAAAGGAGAAAGATTTGTTTTTTTTTTTATTTTTGTATGTATTACAATAACTCAAAAACTACTGAGCCGATTTCAAAAATTCTTACACCATTAAAAAGATGCGTTATCTGTGAGTAACATAGGCTATATTTTTAAATGTTTTTTTTTTTAATCTACACGAGCAAAGTCTTGAACTACAGTTGATTGATAATTTAAAACAATGTTTTCGTTTGATTTTTTTGTCTCGCATATCCATATTCAGGGTTCGGATGTTCCCATATGTTAAGCATTTACTTAGAATAAAAAGTATTTTAATACTACCTTTTATACTAGCTTCCTTATCGGCTTTCCCCTAGTTTAGTAAATGTAATCTGTACAGCAAGTATCAGAGAAGATGGCGGCGTACATGCCCTCTCAGCCTCGAGTGAGAAACGACCCTCGACTTCTGGAGCAGCAGGCAGCCGCTGATGATGAGGAGGCCGCGCTCCTCGACAACCAGCAGGCACAGGTATATATATGTTTCCACTAAGAGAGTAAAAGGCTACCCTAAGGGGTGATTAGGTCACAGTCAATGCTGTACTACTAACACATATATTTTAATTTGAACCAATATGTGTTTAAAAAAATGTGTAGACAGACATAATGTTTTCCATCATTTTTAAAAAATGATCCAAAATAAAATGTAACTTAACACTTTTTTTTTCATTTTTCAGTACATTTCTTAATAGCTGACATCCTACGCCACTACTTCGTAGCTTAGGATGTCAGCAATCACAGCATATTTGTCAATAATTCTTTCTT
This sequence comes from Papilio polytes, assembly GCF_000836215.1. Classification (NCBI taxonomy): domain Eukaryota; kingdom Metazoa; phylum Arthropoda; class Insecta; order Lepidoptera; family Papilionidae; genus Papilio; species Papilio polytes. The sequence continues at coordinate 1,125,714 of NW_013528526.1, forward strand.
TAATAAAAAGCCCTACACTTACATGTTTTAGGTTATATATTTTCACGCCATTAAATTCAGGGAGTAAATAAATTGGAAAAATAAACAATGTGGGAAAGGGACTATAAACTATAAGCTGCCAACATTAAAGAAGCAAGGTTGCCATGTCATTTTGACATTTGCAATTGACAATTTGACACATGTCAACAATAAAATTTAGATTTTCATAATTCCATGCGGATGAAGCCGCGAGGAAACAGGGTTAGTATAAAGGAGTGTTGTAGGCGCGCCTGGTGCAGTTCGAGACGAGCATGTTGCTGGAGCGCGAGGCGCAGCTCAGTAAGATAGAGGCGGACGTGCTCGACGTCAACCAGATCATGCAGGACCTGGCGGAGATGGTCAGCGCGCAGGGGCAGGCCGTCGGTACGTACGTCATCATCATCATCACCACCATCATCATCATCACCATGATGGGGAGAGAAAGGGTCATCACCCTGTTGGATATAGACCTTTCATAGAATTAACATTTAACAGTGGTAGTGCCCGCCCCCAGTAATACCACGACCACACAGAAGACAGCCGTGAAATGGAACCAATGCCGTGTTTCGTCTGATGAGTGTGGAGCCGGAGGCCTAATGTAAGTCTCTTTCTCTTTACCACCCTTTTCACATAAGAAGAGGATGGGAGGAGGAAGTGGATTTGACAGAGGAGGAGATGCATAGGAAGGGGAGAAATCCTCTTTATGTGCATCTCCTCCTCTGTCGGATAAGGATAGGCGACGCATCTGCAATTGCGGATGTCTATGGGCAGCGGTCGCTTCGCCATTTTGGCGGATTCAGGTGGCTGCTTGCTCGTTTGCTACCTTTTGTTATAAAAAAAAACTTTTTTTTTAATCCAACAGGATACAGACCTTTTACAAAATTAACATTTAAATATTAATTAATGACACCTATTGGTAATTTTATATTTTCATATCATATGTACTTCATACTATCATACTAATATTATAAATGCGAAAGTTTAGATGGATGGATGTTTGTTATAGTTTGTAGCCTAAACGGCTCTACAGATTTCTGTAAAATTTAGTATAGATGTAGAGGATATTCTGGAAGAACACATAGGATACTTTTTATTTTATTTTTAATTCCACGCGGACGGAGTCACAGGTGTAGGCTAGTATCCATAATTTAACGGGTGAAAAAAAATGTTGTTCACTGTGCGTTCGTCTATATATTTATTGTATGTTTTATTTATGTGTGTTTGTGTGTTTCAGACACGGTGGAGAGCCACATCTCGGCCGCGGGCGCCAGCGTGGAGGCGGGGGTGGAGGAGCTGGCGAAGGCGGCGCAGCACCAGCGCAGCTACCGCAGGAAGATGTTCATCTTCATCCTCATCGGCCTCGTCTTCGGGGTCCTGCTCCTGGTCTGGATCATCAAAGCCTTCAGATAGATAACAGTGAGTTAGCATACACTAAGAACTAAGCCCAATTTAAGTCCCTTTCGCTTTACCACCCTCGTCTTATAAGGGGATGGGAAGGGAAAGCGGATTTGACGGTAGATGCATAGGAATGAGAAATATCCTCTTTATGTGCGTATCCTCTGTCGGATAAGGGTAAGCAACGTATCTGCAATTGCGGATGTCTATGGGCAGCGGTCGCTTCGCCATTTTGGCGAATTCAGGTGGCCGCTCGCTCGTTTGCCACCTTAGGTTATAAAAAGTTAAAAAAAAACTTCCCCCTGAGCTAGTTGGTCAAGAGCTTGACATAATATATTTACATATTTTGTCAAGCTCTTGACTTGACCACGACTATGTCACCCAGCCTGGCGCCAAAACTGAATCCGACCTTGCTCCCACAACTGGCTGATAGAGCATCAGATAGCTTAAAAATGTATGGAACTGACAATAACATTTGACAAGTCACTTGCTTGCGTATTCATTCATACATTTTAATACATTTTCGATTCTACAAGCGACATTGCTAATCGAAAGTCACTGGCACATAGCTAAAAAATGACGTAACTGTTAGATAAGGTAACAAAATCCGATATTTACAAGAATTTAGTAGGACTGACTCTTAGGACCTGTCCCACCGAATTGTATACTATCTGATAACAATCCAACGTGTAAAATGTGTGATGGAAATATCAGATTTTGTTACCTTATCTGACAGTGACGTCATTTTTAAGCTATCTGAGCCTCTATCAGCCAGTAGTGGGACAAGCCCTTCTGTTCGACATATTTATCCTAATATATAGTTAAAGGAGATTTGAATTGTATAAAATATTTATATCTGACCATTCATAGTTTGTCACTAAAGGTTTTACAGTCGAGATGTGCTATGTTTTTTTAACAGCATTTTCACCTTAATTGTCTCTATACAGGATGATTCTTGACAGAAAAGATCCTCTACCTGTAGCTTGTAGCCCGTCCGTTAAGAATCACCCTGTATATTAACTTAAATGAACCTATTGTGTGTATTTTCTTGCCTATTTAGCCTTGAATTTGAGGCCTATGTTTTATGTACCTTCTAGATTTTCTGCTTTATAATTCAAACACACAATTTTCTTTACAAATTAAGTAATAACTTATGACTTCTTATCAGAAAAAATGTAGTAGGGGAGCCTAGACTTAGCCTAGACTATATCTAAATAAATCAATAAAACTTTATAATATCTGCTTACCTCTGTAGAACGTAAAATATTTCTTGATTTGCTTTCGATTCATCCAATGCAATTTATGTTTAAATTTTTAACTATTTCTAGATTTTATTATAAAAATATGTTTTGTATACTTCATACTAATATAAATGCAGAAGTATGGATGGATGTATGTATCTCCAAATAGGTGTAAAATTTTTATTAAATTTTGTTTAAATGTAGATCACAGCCTGATGAATTAATTTCACGCGGACAAAGTCGGGGACAAAAGCTAGTGATTATATAAAAAAAAAATTTACGTGGTTTTTAGTAGGAATGTTTAAATAGGAACTCGCTTTTGGAATCATGTTTCATATTAAAGGATTTTTATTGTATTTTTTTGTCTCCTTAGAATTTGCAAATATAACGCTGCTAACTAAATTATTTAGTGAGGTACTTGAAATAATACATTTTATAAGTAAATAATAAAGAAATGTTTATTATGCTGTATGCTTGTTATTTGGTTTAGTTTTATTTATATTGTACATATTAATTATTTATACCTGATTTGATTGTTTTAATTGTAGAGTATAAAGCCGGCAACACACGTTCAGTTATAACTGAACAATCATTAAAGAGTAAATTAACGTGTGTAGCTGGCTTTACATTATATGATTGTTATATACAAAAATCCTTATTGCTTAATACTTAGGAACTAGAGATTTTCTACCTTCATAAATAATATAAAAATGTTAACTATGTCAATTTTTGTTTTTTAATTTTTTTTTAAAATTTAGTTAAAAAAGTTTAAAGCGATCAAAATAAGACCTGTGTTACTCTATACTTCTTGTCTTTTACTTGTTTTGCCCTACAGTTCAGTGTTAACTGAACAATAGAATTGTTTATATAGCGAGCTTTAGTACTTAACATGTACACTTTTTGTGTTATTTACTCCTAACAAAAGACAGGTTTTAATTATTTTATTAATGTATGTAAAGAAAACAGCTAGTTGAAGCTAGCGAGATATTATAGTATTTAATAATCTATATTATTATAATAAAGCGTAAACACACACTTCTTTGTTGCCTAAGATGTCAGCAATTACAACGTTTTTGTATAATTCTTTTTTTAATAAAAAGCCCTACATTTGCGTCACGCTTTAAGCTATATATTTTAACGCCATTAAACTTTGGGGTAAATATTTTGGATAACAACCCTAATGTGGGAAAGAGATCATAAGTTGCTGCCAACATCAAGGAAATAAGGTTGTCATTATGTCATGTCATTTTGACATTTGTAATTGTAATTTGACAAATGTAAACAATAAAATAAAGCTTTTATAACTCCATGCGGGTGAAGCCGCGGGAACAGCTAGTTGTATATATTCTGTACAAATGTAACCTACACTGTCTTTAGTTGGTGAAAATCGCATATTTAAAGAGCAGATTATATTCATTAAAAATATAATTATATTGAAATGTATCTATAATTTATAAGTAATTTTTCAGTCATTTGGTATGTCTAAAATATAAACATTCCATATAATGTACTCTTTGATTTATTGTATAGTTTAAATAAAACTTATAAATAAAGATTTTTTTGTTTTATTTTCACCCATAATCTTTGAAATTCGGAATTCATTAATAATAGTGAAAATAGTGTGATAATCTTTGTCAATAACACATTTAATAAATATATGGATGAGGCAGTGAACACCATTTTATCGGTACTTTCACTGACAGGTACTAAAACAATTTATCATACAAAACTTTTCGTAGAATTACGGATCTATCAATAGATGGCGTTAGTTACAGATATTAGTGAGATTATCTGAATATTAATAACGCTATCTATTGGCAGATCCTCAAAGCCATTTGATAATAATAATTTATATTAATATTACAAATGTGAAAGTTTAGATGGATGGATGTTTGAGTTTGTAGCCTAAACGGCTGAACTGACCAAACACACATCCATCCATCTATACTTTCGCATTTGTAATATTAGTATGAATGATTATATTTACAAGTTTTTTTGAGAATCTATCAATAGATGGCGTTAGAAATTCGCATAATCTTACTCTATTGATCGCTAACGCCATCTATTAATAGATTCTCAAAATCACAATTATATTTAGATTCTACGGAAACATTTGTAATGCGTTATTTTATTCTCTATTAAGTTTTTGTATCTTAAAATGGGTTTAAAATAAAAAAGGTAATGTTCAAAAAATCATTTATTGCGCATATAACAGAAATGAACTAAATTACACGCGTCTTGCGCGCGAACAGATATTTAAATACATACAAACTAAAATAAATTTACAATTTAACAGAAAGATGTAACGAGAAACATTATTTTAACATCCGGAGATCTTCCTGAAACTTAATTATTACACGAAAATATATACAACGTGAAAATAAATGTTATTTTACTAAATCATTGTTACGTCATGATGCATTTTTTTTTTGGCGCGCAATTTTAGCTTTTACGAACTAAAAGAATCTTATCAAAATGAAAGTACAAAATTATTTAAATGATTTTTTCAATGAACTGTTCAGTAATAACATGTATTTAGCAGAAAACTCTAATTATTAGAGGAAAGAAAATTACATTTTATTAAAAAAAATGGAGATTTTCATTGAATACTTTCTATAAATTACCCATTTATTTGTCAAGAAACCAGTTATTTTTCTTTTGTCATTAGTTATTTTCTCGATAAGAAAACAAGATAAACGCAATTTTGTCAAAATTGTTGCGTATTTTTCTATATTCAGGAACAAGCTGTTTTCTTAATAAAATATAGAGTAACTTTTAATAGGAACAAACTCTTTAGTTCCACATTTATCAAGCCAGTTACTCGTAATATATTAAATGCTAAATGAACTATACTAAATTCTTAAAAAGGTAACTAAATTAAATTGAATAAGGAAGTCAGTCTTTATTTGCACATAATTTTCTTTCCTCTAATATTTTCAACTTCTTTAATATCTATTCGACTATGAATCAGAAACTGTCACAAATTAAACCAATTTTGGATGTTTCCCGTTGGACCGATCAGTCCAATGCTCATTTTTTCCCATTCAGCTGATACATCCATGGAATAATTCATTCTAACGGGAAAAAATCTTAGGGTCCAATGGTAAAACTGAACGGCCCAACGGTAAACACCTCTAATTTAAATATTTACCAGCCATAAAGTCCTTTAAATATACTTCATCGGTTCTTTAGTTTTTAACATTAAGGGACCTCCTTAGCGGATAGGACTCTGAGTGTGTTAATCCCTAGTTTATTTTAAATAAGTTAAAGCGTTATTCAACGATTTGTATATTATACTTATTGCTTTTCATGTACAGTCAACTACAAAAGTCATTTTAAAATTTAAGTGATATTTTTTTAACAAATTATGAATTTGAAAAGAATTGCATTTTAAGTAATTTTTCCTGCCATTTGAAACTTCAAAAAAGTGGTAAAATGGTATTATAAATACGAAAGTTACTATTGATGTATGGATGTTTGTTAGGGTTTGTAGCCTAAACGACTGATCGGATCTCCATGAAATTTGGCACAGATGTAGAGCATAGTCTGGAAGAACACATAGGCTACTTTTTATCCCTGGAATAGTTACGGTTCCCGTGGGACTCATTAATTTAGTTTTTAAATGTTTACTCGATCATTCTGCAACGGTTCAACATATCTTACTGAAATTTGGCACAGATATAAAACAAAGCCTGGAGTACACGAGATAAGGTTCCCCGAGAGATACGTAGTTTTTTTGTTATTATAGTTCGTATGTTTAATACGTGGACGAAGTCGCGGGCAACAGCTAGTATAAAATAATTTTTGTAGTTAAATGCAAATAGGAGTACATTCAGTTTGAAAATTAAAACTAAACATTAATAATAATTTCGATTTACTAATTTAACCTAAATCAACCAAAAAATGGTAACGTGAGAAATTTTGACTTTCACTTAAAACTATGATTATTGTCGAATATTTTTTTACAATATAATAAAATAAATGACAATTTACGTATTTTTATTGTAGATTGTACACAATTTAACTTCATACAAGTTTATATTTTAATATTTTAAGTGTGAATTAAATAATTTATGGCGAAATATTAACAATTATTGAGTACAATAAAAATTTGACGACAATGTGCGCGACTGTACGTAATGCAATTTGAATTTCTATTACTAATGGACATAATTAAATGATAATAGTCCAAAATTAATAATAATTCCTTAAAAAAGTACTATTAAAAATTATTGGCATTTTTAAAATTTAATGATTTTAATTTCGTATCAAAAATCAAGTTTTAAGTCGCTGTCAATTATTAAAATGTACAATAAACAGATTTTAATTAACATTATTTCTCTCACAAAAAAAATCTGTATTATTTTTCGTTATCAACTAAATGTTACAAAAATGAATCATATTCTATTGTAATAAAGTTTATTTTGGTTCGAAGCTGATTCACCCTTCATTACAGCAAACTATTAGATATATTTACACAATAATTGTAGTGTTCGTATAAATATCATTTGTCATACAAATACTTCAATATCGTTCTTATTTCTAAATTCGACATGGCCTTTTGGGATTTACATTCAAACAAAACGTATTTTCAACCGACTGAACGAATTCATTAAAATTTAATAATTCAATTATTACATTTTAATGAATTTAAAATTAAATTATTAAATTTTAATCAATTTAAAAATTCAATTATTACATTTTAATGAATTTAACAATTCAATTATTAAAATTTAATGAATTTAATAATTCAATGCAACTGTTTGACTGACTGACATCCCGGTCGGTAAAACAGTTGAACCGTTTTAATTATTAAAGTAATATAAAAAAATTGATATTTCCAAAAATCTTTAGTGCATTCCGTACACTTGCATATTAGGTAACAAATGATTTCATATTAAATTCTTTATGGTTTAACAAATTGGTTCGAAGGCAATCTAAATTGAACTTTAATCGGTTGCAAATGAGACCCATTTTCTTATTCTGTTCAATGAGGTTCAGTTTGATAAGACGTTTGATAGTAAATTGAACTCTATCTTAGTGCAATAAGGTTCACTTTCTGCCTGTTAAAGCGTTTGATATTAAAGTGAACCCTATATTGGTTACTATAAGGATCAGTTTTTGCCTGTTAAGGCGTTTGTTAGTAAATTGAACTCTATTGTGTGAACACTAAGGCATCCAGTACTACCGCAGCTTGGCTTGCCGCTGTTGCCAGACGGCGTACTTGGCGCACGCCGTGTCTATCATTTGGTTCAAATGTTTGGTCAACGTCGTCGCTAAAGGTGTTAGATCTCTTAACATCTTTTCCTGTAATTAAATTACAAGCATTATTCCTATTTTTTTTTTACATATAACCTTTAAAGCAGAGTGATTGTAAGAGGAGAAATATTGAATTTTACGAGAGAGAAAAAATTCCAGATAATCATTTTTTTTAAAAATTCACATATTCACATTTTCGGATATGAAACATAAATGAATAAATGAAATAATTTTTTTAGTTAGTAAGTAATTATGACGAACACTGGAACAGGATCTTAAAATCAAGGGTTAAAAATACTTGGAACCGAAGCTGTGAATTCACAGGTTGAAAAAAAAAACACTTAGGGTGAGTTGCATCAAATCGCCGGTTATCGTAAAAGTTATAGTTATAGTTAATAGGGTTACAAGTGCAAAAACATATTCTCACAGAGGTTTTATATGTTTTTCGTTTTTACAATGGAAACATTTAAACCTGAATGTCACTAAAGTGTCAAGTTGGTGTCAAGAATGACATTTACGCAAATTAAAATGTTTGGAAATACATGTTTCGCCAATTATATTTATGTATCATACGCATGGTATTTTATAGTGACATAAACTTTTTGCCCACGGAGATGGAGAAAATGGCAAACTCTTGTGAAAATATACTAGTTTGGGCCATTTTTGGAACTATATTTACTTTACTACTCAAATATGTAGCGCCAAAAATGAAGCAATAAAATTATACAAATATAAATGCATATTATTTATTTTCCATATTATAAATTGTCCTGTCAATGCATATTACAAATTGTCCTTTTATGGAGGACATTTTTTAAATAAGAGAAAAGGGACAAGCGCTGTTGCTATAGCTTTAGACACTCGAAATTTGTCCAAACTGAATGTTTGGCCAAATTTCGATTTCCATCTTGGAAATCCATTATTTCCGAGCACGCAAGACTTTATTCTTCTGGATTACGTATAGGATAATAGTAGAGATTTTCTTTTTCCATTACTTTTTCCATTATTTGTACTTCTGAAGATAAGAGCTTGTGACAGTTGACACTACCGAACTGACACTAACCGTAACGCTAACTATAACCGCCCAAAATCGGGCGGTTATGATTAGTGTCAAATATGACGTCATTTTGACCAGCGCAAAACTGGTATAGCGAATATCATGGACATCCGTAGACGTAACCATCGGGAATGTGCTGGTTAAGGTTTACAGTTAGTTAATGTAACTCACCCTTAGTAAATTTTAAGGTTATTTCAAATATTACCATTACAAATAATTTTAACTTTAACGGTAACCGGCGATATGGTGCAACTCACCCTTAAAGTTAAAAAAAAACAACTTCGGTTAAACTTAAAAATTAATACCTGAAAAAAAAATTAATGAAATCGATAAAACTTACCTCGAAAGGCCTTAGTTTAACATTCCTGAACCTCAACAAGGCTTCATAGAACGCGTGTGCGCGCGCGGCGTCGTCCGCCTCCCCCGCACCGCCCCCGCCCCCCGCCGGCTGCGGGAAGCTGCGCCACAGCTCCCGCAGCACCTCCCCGCACGACAGGTACAGCCGGTGCAGCTCACTCTTCACCTCCGCGGGGATCAGCTCTAATAAACATCCACACTATAAAAACTGAATAGAATACCAATATCGGTTATCGTCACAACGTCCCCATTGAGGCGTAGGAAATAATCTACCCAACGTTCTTAAGTTGAAAGAAAACATCGTGATGCAAATATCGACAAAGAAATTCAAAGATATATGTGAAGTCAACGCCCAGTGCCCAACCCCAACTCAAAAAAAAAAATCTCAGTGTAGCGTGATTAAGGCCTAATCACCCTTAATTAAGGGTAGACTTCTCCCGTCAGTGGGGACGTATAGTGAGCTGGTGATGAATAGAATAGCAAGTTTGAGAGTCGCCCCAGTGGTAGAGAAGGTAAGGAGTAAAAGGCTAGCATGGTATGGTCATGTTATGAGGAGGGATGAATCGCATGTTCCAAGGAGAACGTTAGTTATTAGTGTGGAGGTACACCGGTAGAGGTTCACATAGAAAGGGTTGGATTTAAAGGTGATATCAAAAAGAGAGTGACTGAGATGAGATGGATTTTACGGGAGTAGGATAAAGGGAGATGTGTAGTTTGTGTGAGTAATGTCGCCTAGGTAGGCATACTAACGTGCCATGGAGGCGGCGTGCTGGTGGCGCATGAGCGCGCCGCCCGGGCTGAGCTCGCCCAGCGCGCCCACCGCCGCGCCCGCGCCCACGCGCACCGGCCGCAGGCACTGCTGCCCGCCGCTCCACGCCTACACGCCATACATATCATACAAATCATAAACATCATACACACAAACATATCACACCTATAATCAAGGGCGGATCCAGCTTTGGCTCCAGGGAGGGGGGGGGGGCGTCACAGTCGTGGTCAAGTCAAGAACTTGACAAAATATGTAAATATATTTTGTCAAGCTCAACCAACCCGCTCAGGGGGCGGTCATGACCCCCATGATCCCCCTTGTATCCCCCCCTTGGATCCGCCGTTGCACATAATACACACCATACAAACCATACACACCTCACACATCTTACAACACCTTTTAGGTACTTAAAACGTAAAGGATTTAAGTGCGGGACAACCCAACAAAAATGTACCCTCAGTAGGATATAGTATTATCTATACTAATATAATAAAGCGTAAACACACAGTATTTTGTGACGTAGGATGTCAGCAATATAAACAGTATATTTTTAAATAATTCTATTCTTCAATAAAAAGCCCTTCACTTACGACACGCTTTAGGATACATATTTTCACGCTATTAATAGCGTCTACTTTACTCCCTAAGTTTCAACTTAGTAAGTAAGTAAGCAAGGTTGCCATGGTAACGGTGATTGTTATCGAATGAATGGACCTTCCTTGTCATTTGTGCATTTGAATTTTGACATTTGCAATGGAAAACTTGAGGATATTGCTAAAAATCGAAAAATGTAGAATATACTAGTAGCTTTCGCCCGCGACTCCGTCCGCGTGGAGTTCAAGAAGACAAAAGTGAGTAGCCTATGTGTTCTTCCAGACTATCCTCTACGTCTATGCCAAATTTCATCCAGCTCCATTCAGCCGTTTAGGCTACAAACATCCATCCATCCATCTATCTATCCATCTAAACTTTCGCATTTACAATATTAGTAAGATAAGATATATAAACCTAGTCTAGGTCATCTGGCAACGTCTTTAGTGAAACCTAAAACCCAATACGCAGTGATAAATGCATAATAAACTATTTAAAATCTGTGTATAAACATGTTTTTTAGTCGAAATCTGTTTTAACATATTAACTTACCTGACAGACTGAAGCGAGGGCGGAAAGTGGCGGCGGGTTGGTCGTGTTCACTGTCTGACTCATCTGGGACGACGGTCCTAATAAATATCTTTCTACCTAAAACAAAGAAAAAATCTATAAAAAAAAAACATTTTATACAACACAATTAATCTCACATCTTACTAATATTATGAATGTTTGGATGGATGGATGTTAGAGTTTGTAGCTTAAAAACTGAAGGGATTATAAGCTACAAACATTTTTTTTAATTCCTCGCGGACGGAGTCGCGGGCAAAAGCTAGTTAAATGTAAGCCAAAATGCTTCGAGATTTGAGACTAAGCTGGTTATTTTCAAAACCTACCTTTGATAACTTTAATTCTTGCGTCTCTCCATTCGTATTCGAATCTTCTAGATCTTCGTAATGTATTTTCTCTAATATTCTCTTCTTCTTCTCTATTGGTTCTGTACTACATTTCTCCTCCGCTGGCCTTTTTTCCGTTACTCCGTTTGTCTCTTTCACACCGTTTTCTACTACTTTGTTATTATTATTTGTTGTTTTACTATTACTGCTATTACTATTACTAGAGTTTGTTTTATGACTAGCTTTGAGCACCTGAAAATACACATAAAGTATTTACAACCTCATTATTTTTAATAACACTGCATAATTATATATTATTAAATACATTATCAACAAAACAATTACTATTTCATAAAAACTGTGTTCATTCTCAGTCACTAATTAATAATAGGTTTATTCATTATTAATTAATGATCAAATATTAATAATTTAGTTATGATTATTTAAGTCAAAAAAAATAATCTGACCCTATTACAAAAAATAACTAATTAATAATTACTATTAGTGGTCACACAGTAATAATCTCTTGTGGCTCAAAGGTTTAAGCACTTGACATGTAATCTATAAGACTTGGATTCGAATCCCGCTGTACCAATGTGATTTTCAATTTTTGGAAATTCATATGTACATAATTTACCCGACTTTCTTACGGTGAAGGAAAACATCGTGATGTCTTCACACATCGGTGAAGAAATTCAAAGATATTTGTGAAGCAACCAGCAGTGGGCCAGCGTGGTTGACTATGGCCTAGCCACCCTAATCTATAGTAGGCTCTGAGCCAATCAGATGAATAAAAAATAACTTTTATCACATTACATAAAAATCACGAATTAATAATTAATATTAGTGGTCACACATTAATAATATCTAATAATAGATTAGTAGCGAATGACTCACCATGATGGAGTGTTGGTTGAATCGTTTGATCATATTGCGGTGTATGGAGGTGCTGTCGCCGCGGTCCTTGTCGTGCGGCGCCTCGTCCTCCGCGGGCAGCAGCGGCACCGGCTCTATGAACTGCGGTAAATCCACCTAAACACAATAAATTATCCTTTGTAGACAACTTTTTACACAAACTTAAGATAATTCTGCAATTTTTCTTTAGTTTTGATTATTACAGTAGAACCTCGATAAGTTAAAGTCCAAGGGAAACACAAAATATTTTAAGTTATAGAAGTTTTAAGTTCTCAGGGGTCTACGTTGTAGAGGTTTTGAGCTCCGATGGGAAGGGACCATATTATTTTTTTAAGTTAGAGAGGTTTTTAAGTTACCGAGGTTCTACTGTAGTTAGTTTTCTTTTTCTCGTTTGCATTTTTTGTTCACGTGTTTTGTTGCAATATGTTTTTAGCTGGTTAAATGTTTATTATTATTTTGAATTTAGACTTATTTTTTTAACATTCATAAGATTTTTATAAAGAGACTAGCAGGAGCCGGAGATTTCATCTGCATGAATTAAAAAAAACTGTACTAATATCCTATGTGCTCTTCCAAACTGTATTTTTTTTAATTTTATCCAGATATGTTAAAACTAGATATGAACAAAATTTGTCATTTTTTTATGTATATTGACATTATTATTCCTGTCATTGGCCTTACTATACATAATACTCAACGTTTAAGTGTTTTATATATGTACGCTGTTGGTTTTTTTTAAATATTTAAATAAATGAATTGAATACATATGTAAGAATGAATATTTACATACTGTGAGATCTAATGTAGTATTCTTCATAGCGGAAGCAATGGCTTGGTCATCCAACTTGGCGCACTCCCCAAACAAGTCTTTACTTGAAGATGATGCTATCCTATCCCTGAAATATTATAAACATTAATATATTAAAATAAATACGCAAACATCATTTAATAATTATTATTATGTGATCTTGATTAGTAATATGATCAGAAAAGTACTGATATCAAAAAACTCAAATTTAAAAATAATTTTTGAATCTGACCCTACTTTTTGTACATCTTATTAGAATTTTACTGTAGGATTATTAAAAAATTATAAATAGAGTATGTAAGTAAATGCATTTTTTACCTATGAAAATAATGTGATTGAAAGAATTTGGTCCAAAATTCAGCTTCAGTCATCTTATTAGGAACATAATCTATGTGTTTCTTCCTAACCGCTGGATATGTTTTGAATATAGCGTCTATTATATCTTGAGTTAGGTTATATTTCAGTCCATTACAACCATCTGTCTGAGGTTGTATATCAGCGAGAAATGCTCCCGACACACCTGAATAAATAAATATAGAATAAAAGCATTTTAATTAAGAACTCCGAATAGTATTTTCATATATACTGATAGACTAGATTTCGCCCGCGACTCCGTGCGCGTGGAATTAAAAGACATAAGTATTGACTATGCTCTACATCTGTGCTAAATTTCATAGATCCGTTATGCAGTTTAGGCTACAAATTCTAATAAACATCCATTCATCTAAACTTTCTTTATATCAGTAACTTTGGATGTAGAAAAACTGAATAAATGTTTTGAAATTTAGTATTAAATTTTATTTAGCACAAATGGTCCTGCCATCTTGTTATTATCACAAATTCCGAATATTTCCCTTACAAAGCTTCTTTGCAAAATCCAACTACCCTTTCCCACCCTTCAAAAAGTAAGTGGGGAGGGGAAGATAACTAAAATTAGTCTTCTAGCAAGCAATAAGTGGTAGTGAGTCTATCAGTAAAATAGTACAAAAATTTCACAATTCTTACCAGCCTCTTGTTTAACATTACTTGAATCTGTATAATGTTTCAATGTGGGTGTATTCCAGTATTCCTCGCTGCTTATTACTTTAGATATAACTAAATCTTCATATAAATGCTTTAAAGTCGGATGGAGCGACAAAAGTCTGAAATGTAGACAAAAAAACATACACAATCATAAATTAACAATATTAATAATTTGTATACTCTATACAACACTTAGTTAATAAAGTCATGTATGAGGAGGTAAATATTTTCAGAGTATATATGATTTAATTAAAAAGTGTAAAGGAATTTTGCTCCATTTTATAGCTGTTGCTTGTGACTTCACCCGTGTAAAATTTGAAAAAAAAATGAGAGAGAGATAAATTAAATTTCTAAGGTTCAAAGAATTTTTGAAATCAGCTTAGTAGTTATTACACCAATTGAATACATAAAAAAATACAAAAACACAAATCTTTTCTCTGTATTATATTAGTATGAAGTATAATTATTATACCCTCTACCAAATCTTAAAAACTACCTCAATCTATCATAATATATAACATAGAGATAAATACTAGAGTAAAAATTACCTTGATTTCATCTCTAGTTCTCCATCAATTTGTCTTTTAAATTTGGGCAGTAGGTTTTGTAGTAACATTTTAACCTGGTCCCGATCTTTGGCCTGTGCGTCCGCTCCGGCCGGATTAACAAAATGGAAAGTTGAACATGTGCCATCATGTAACACAACTTGGAGTTGGACTTTCGGCTTTCCCGCAGGTGAGATTTTTTGAGCTAAGATATTTACAATATCAGTCATTGTTAGTTTTTAAACATATATCTAATGCAAGAGACACTTAAACCATGCCTTTAAATAGATTTATGAAATAAATAAAACATTATTGCATAATTTACAAATACTCTATTGTCTCTTCCTTAAATCAGAATTATTTTTTAACTGACATCAAAAAGGTGATTCTCAGTTACATCATTATTTTATGTATGTACATAAGATACTGAGAGTATTATCTGACTTGTAGATTCTTTTATATTTAATGCAGAATAGTCCTACTTTTTTCAAAGTAACTATTAAAGTGTATGCTGTAAAAGCAAGCATTAAACTTTTTAAAATGTATTTGTTGTCTGGATTGACACATTTATTGAATCTTAAACGTAGAAATCATCATTGTCATCTAATTTACATTCCTACCTTAGTTCTACGGGGACTAGTTATCAGACAGATATCTAAATTTCTTCAAATATAAATTCAGGCTCCTAAGAAAGTTTATTTAAATATAATAACTTTTGGTATGACTACTTACTTTTTATATCAGCATATTTATGAGATACAGCAACTGTATCTCGGTTCTCCAGCATCCAAGCTAATCTCTGATTCATCACGTAAAGGGTCCCATCTCCCTTCTTATATCTCACGTATCCAACACTCAATAATACGTCCTCCGAAGATGTTGTCATTTTTATCGTTAGGAACTAATAACACAATTACCAAAAATATATTGAAAGGTTGACCTTACAGGCTTTTTTATGATTATTGCAAGACTTAGCTTGGCTGAGGGCGAAATCAAAGTTCCGGGTAGTATTTATATTTGAATGCATATATTTCTTGTTAATATTTCTGTACATAACAAACTTATATGAACAATTCATGTATAAAATTATGAAATACGAAATTCTTTCTACAAAAGCACATCGTCAAACCCCATTTGCGGTATTGTTTGACAAAGTGTCATGTCAAACGTTTTGAAAATGTTGAATGATTAAAAAATATTTTAAAAACATTCTTGCCATATATTTTTTTATGTTAACAGATTTTCCAATCGTATACTCGTAATTTAAACAAAAACGAAAAGTTACTAGAAACTCAAAGTGCAATCAGAATTGAAAACATAAATAGAGGAGATTTATCAATTTTTAAATTAACTATAAACATCCCAGGACGGTTCAAGCCATTTCTTTAATTTTTTAAATAATAAAATTACGTGTTATGATAACTTAACGAATTTGTTAGACGCACGTGTAACCGCAAGGCACATTCAGTGTTATTTTCGTATAACCTCATTGTTTTATTTGTGCAATATTATCTTATTGTAATTTTATTTTCTTAAAACCTTTTAAAAGTAAAACTTTGTCTACTTTGGTAATTTTTATTTAAATGAACGCTTTCATAATAGACCGCCATTTCATTTATTATAAACATGCAACACCAAACATTGACAACCCAAAATGCAATCATGGCGCACGGGGCACTGTGTTTTTAGAATGCTGAGAAGTTTTTACGTAAACACTTCATTATTTTGCAATAAAACCAGTTTATGTATTATGATAACTTATCCGTGAAATTCAAGGATTATAGGGAAGCATACATGTGTGTTCCAAACGTGACGTTTTCACTTGTTCGTATCATCGTCTCTGTACTACTAGACACTTGCAGGTATAAAAATCATGAGATTTACAGTTTTAGCCATATAAACGTGTTTATGACAGTTAAATTATCACCTAATGATACTAAAATTAGATGGCTAATTCTGTGAAATAGATTTTTCTGTTGTTTTGTTGTGATAACTTCGATAAATACGTTTGTTCCAGATAACTTTGTTGGTGTCATTATGTCAGAGGCGTACGCCCGCGAGATACTACGAAGGAATGTTGCGCAAATATGTCAGACTATAGGATGGAACGGTATAAACTCGACGCCTCTGGATATTCTAGTACATGTATTGGAGAAGTACATATGTACACTTGGAACACAAGCTAACAGATACGCCGAACAATTCAATAGAACTGAACCAAATTTACATGACCTAGGATTAGTGTTCCGAGACCTGCATGTCCATTTGCCAGAGTTAGCGGAGTACACAAGATCTGTGCCCCCTGTACCACCACCAGTTAAAACTGAAAAATTTCCTAAACCAAAGGAATCAAACCTAAATTTTCTAAAACCGGGTAGTCATGAAGTCGTCACAAGACCGATGCATGTTCATGAACATCTTCCTCCCATGTACCCTGAAAAAGAAAGGGATACACCAGTTGTTGCAGGCACTGTGGAAATTAGGCAAAATGGTATTGATAACATGGATAGCAACACTTCATGTACAAGTCCTGAAATATCAGTCACAGATAGTCCTGAAAAAACAAAAGACATATTTAAACGTCCAATTGACCCTGTATCATTACCAAATAGTAAAAGGCCCAGGCTAAGGCTGGAAGAAGAAGAAAGAACTAGAGAAATCAGCAGTGTAATTATGACTATGTCTGGTTTTTTATCCCCAGCCCGCGAAGGGAAATTACCTGAAGCTAGACCTCCTACAATAGTTTCTGAAAAACATCATGACAAGCATAAAGTTAATTCACATCATTCAAATCCCATGAAAGCACCAATTTTAGATAAAAGTGATAAAAAGTCTAAAAAGAATAAATTGTTAAATGGTAAGATCATGAAGAGTAAAAGAAAAGATAAAAGTCATAAAGGTGAAAGTAGTAAATCCAAGGATAGCAATAAATTGGACAGGTTTCCTCCTGGACATCCAATGAAGAGTAAAGATGTCCATCCTACACATCATAATCATGTGACAATGCCAGCGCCGAAAGCACCAGGACCTCCAAAACCTTCATTGCCTTTACCACAGACTTTAACACCAGCTCCAGTCTCCAATCTTCCAGTCCCTGAGATAATCAGGCCTGTTATCAAACAAGAACCACCCGACACACTACCCCCACCCATTACAAAACCAATGACTTCTAGTGAGGATGCTATCCCTGTACCAAGAAAAATACCAATTTCCAAGTCTCCATTGATATCTAATGCCTTACCTGTACATAAAAATCAATCTTCAAATTCATTAATACCTGAGACAGAGATAAAAAAGGAAATAATTGTAGAGGAAAAATTAGCATCCCAACCTGATAGATCAAAACTTAATATATTTAAAAGAATAACGAACAAAAATAAAGAAGATAAGGTTCCACTGGAAGTTACAGCACCGCAGCAAAATTCTGATTTGATGATCTCAAGGTTACAAAATTCTAATAACACTAGTGAAAAGGTTCATGTGAACAATGATTCTGTTGTGAACAATAACTTTAGTGCTTTAGACTTGTCAAAAGAAATTGACATGAGGGCTCATGAAGTAATTAGTATTGATGATGACTCCCAGGATATGCCACAGGATAAAATTGTACATCCAGAACCTAGACCAAGTATATCAATCAACAAGTCGTTGCAACTTCCATATTCCAAAGATGTAGCTAGTGTCAGTCCTAAAATTAAAAAAGAAAAGAAACATAAGGACAAAAAGGACAAAGCTGCTAAATTAGAAGCAAAGTTACTCAAAAAGCAACAACAACAACTGGCAATGGAAATGGCGCAAGCGGAAAAGAAGAAAATGAAACTTGGAAATGCAAAAGTTAAATCAAGTAGGCCAAAGAATGATGCGAAATTACCGCAAATGCCACCAGGATTTCCATTTTTCTCTTCAATGCCTCCAGGCAGGGGCTTGATACCTGGACCAGGCCTAATACCAAATCCTGGACTAATACCAGGTAGTGATTTCCTGGCAGGGCTTGCAAATAATCCAGCATTGAGAGGATTACCATCTCCAAATTTGCTAACGAATCCCTTTGCTTTAGCAAGTGGCCCAGGGCTAATTCCAGGTCCCAGTTTTCTTCCTGGCGGTCTAGGCCCTGGTTTACCAAATAGTTTAATGCCCATGGGAAATTTCCCACACACGTCGAGGTCACAGTCGATGAAAATACCGCCGATGTTACGGCGCCCAAGCTTAGAAGTGATTCCCGTCGATAACGAAGAAGATCGGGGTATGCATAAATCTCCAGTTATGCACAGAGATAAAGATAGACACGATAACAAGCACAAATCTCCAACCATTCCAAATATTTTACAAAAACCAAAATCAAAGTCACACAAGGAACATAAATCGTTGTATAAAATGCCACCTGTACAGCCGGATATAACTATAGAACTGAACCCTCCTAAAGTTGATCCTGTAAGACGGGAACTCCCGAAGGAGCCACCTACACCGGTCCGACTACCCACGCCGGAGCCTCCACCGGTTGTCGCCCAGCTAGAGCCCGAGCCTCCGCCCCAACTGGTCAGGTTGCCATCACCTGAAGTTAGTCACGTCGGAGACAGCGAATCTGCAGACAAAAAGAAAGACAAAGCCCATAAAAAAGAAAGGAAAGATAAAGATGGTATCAAATTAAAAAAGAAAAAAGATAAGAAGGACAAAAACAAAGATAAATCTGAGAAAAAGAGAGACAAGGATGAAAAGCAGGAAGAGAAAGACAGGATAAAAAAAGAAAAGAAAGAGAAGAAAAAGGAAAAGACTGCCGATGGATTAGTTCCCAAGCTAACACTAAAACTGGCCTCCTCGAATTCAAACTCACCGATGCCGCCGAGTTCGCCGGATATCTTCAAGCTCAATATTAAGCCGGTTGTAAAAAAAGAGGAGGAAGATAGTCCGCCACCGAAAGAGGAACCGCGGTCTCGCGAGCACAGCCGGTCGCCGGAGCTAGCACAGATATCCGCTCTGGTAACGAGGCCGCCAAAGCAAAAGCACTCGAAGCATAATCACGTCTCCGAAGTCGAGGGGCAACCCTCGTCCCCTCCGTCCGGGAACTCTCCACCTAGAAAGAACAGGCCACCATCAAGTCATTCGAAATACAAACGGATATTATTTAAATCGCAAGCCAAAAAGGGGCATATGGAAAGCTTCGAGGAAAGCGAGTCGATACCGGAGAAATCGCCAGCGGCCGCGCCGAAGCCGAGCGGGCCGCTGCCGACGCCGTACTACGTGGACGAGCAGGGGAACAAGATCTGGGTGTGTCCCGCGTGCGGCCGGCAGGACAACGGCTCTCCGATGATCGGGTGCGACGGGTGTGACGGCTGGTACCATTGGGAGTGCGTGGGCATCACGGAGGAGCCGGGCGCCACCGAGGACTGGTTCTGCAAGTCGTGCGTCGCCAAGCGCGCTGCGATGGTGCTGGCCGGCGTCACCGCGGGCAGGAAGCGCGGCCGCAAGCCCAAGGCAGAAAAACTGAGAGACTGTCACTGATGTGGACCTTTGTTGTTACTGAGATTAGTTTTAACTTACGTTCGATCTGCGCGTAACGGATTGCAAATTGTTAATGGATAATTGTTGAATGATATCAAGGAGATACATTTTCATCGTTTATAATGATTTATCGTAGGGTAATGTTAAGCATAGGTAATAATAAAATAATTGACATGAAATGTTGAACATGAAATAATAGTGTTAGTTACTTGTAATAATTACCATAATTTTAATATTTTTTTTTGTTAAATTTTTGTCTAATTTGCCGTTCGCTCGGTTAGATCAAGTTTAATTAGATGGCGGGCGTTACATTTCTTTCGTGTAAACATAGAAGTAATGTAAGATTCTTTTTATATTGTACAAAAAACTGAATTTACTTAAGATATTGGTGATGTATAAAGTAATGTAGTGAATATTTAAATAAACAGAAAGTAGGTTGGATGTATGTTCAACCAATATTTGAATATTTTCATATTATAATTTTAATATAACCCTGTTTTTATTTGTTAAAGTTGTTCCTCAGTGTGGGCAGAGGTGAGCAGGAACGCGCGCGGTACAGTGTTGCCGCGCTATACTCGCGTTATGTTAAAGTGGAGATGGCAGGCAAATGTAATTTTTTTGATTTCAGCCAGCGGCCAATTAAATATATTGGTACTCGAAATTGTAGTGAGTTATTTTATACACCTTATTGTGTTCATTTTTCCTTATCCGTTGCAAGGAAACTGAGGACTTTGTTTCGCTTTCCAAATCTTTCGTTCGAAAAAAAACTTTCGTTTAAACTTTACCTGTTTCTTCCACTTTCTTAATATTAACTAGCTAGATGGCGCCACGATCAAGCTAGTCTTAAGAGAAATAAGCAATAATTTTCATTTCGTTTCTCCACAAGGAAAAGCAATTGTGACGATTTTAATTACTTATTACTTCACAATATCTTTTATAGTATAGATTATGTATAACAGTTCACGAATGGGCCGCAATTTACTAAAATAAACTTTTTTATAACCCCTCCAATGGTTTTATTGGACTAACCCAGAGGTACTTACTTTTAAAAAAATCTTGTTTAATATACTGTTGCCCACGACTCCGTCGCGCGGTGAAAACATAGTAGCCTATGCGTTCTTCCAGGCTATGCTCTACATTCATACAAAATTTCATCCGGAACAAACATCCATCCAAACTAGCGTTTTTTAACATTACGTTTTAAACGACCCATTCCTTGTTCTCTATTCTTATCTGTATTGAAAATACTCTTGATGTCCCTTTCTTAGGACAAAAAATTGTCGGATAGAAATCTATACTTAAAAAAAAAATAACTTGTGCCGTTTTCAAGCACTTGATGACATTTGCTTACCCGAATGCTGTTTTAAATGGCGCCAAAGTAACGACACTAGCATTGAAAAATGTATCTATATTGATAAACGGTCCTGTGATAAGATTTGATATGAGCTATTGACAGTTTCTATTTGAGACCTAATTAATTTGTAAAGTATTATAACACTTTTTTATTAAACTGTTCCCGATCGAAATAAATTAAATTGGTTATTACTTGAACCGATTATGTACAAACATTGTACTATTTCGCTAACTGTAGTAGAGACCGCTTTATCATATTTGACCGGTGGAATACCACCACACAGAAGGCAGTCGTCAAGTGGAAGCAATTTCACATTTTCTCGTTGTTTCTAATCAATTCATTATCCTTCTTGAATACAATACACAAACAGTTGAAAGTCGAAACTTCTGTAATGGTCGTTTACATTTCTGGAGAAGTTCAGCATTACCGTGAGGTTATTCCAGCCAACCCAGCTCGCCAAAGCACCCCAGCAACCTTTACTAGTGTTTTGTTATGTAAAAAAATTCGAATAATAACGTTTACTTTTGTGAGACGAGAAAAAGAGAACGCGTTCGCCTTTGACCTTCCTTTGAATTAAACTTTCAATGCCTTAGCGGTTATTTACAATTGCTATTTTGACGTTTGATCACAGAACAAGTGTTCACTACAAGTGCATGAGGATCTACAATAGAAAAAGGGAAGGAATGTCTAATTTTATGAGTGACAATGGATAGTGTTTCTACTTATGGTTAGGTAATCCAACAAAACTGCTAACACCGGCTGTTTGTTCCAATTAGAAAACTGTACATAAAAGATAAAGTTCGAATGAGAACTATGTACAATGTTTATTATCTTCATTAAGTTTATAATATAAAAAATGTATGACATAATATACATGAATTGCATTTTACTGTTCGCAAATTTGACAATTATTTTTGAATCAGGAGTCGAATAACTATTATCATTTTTAATTATTTAAAGCTAGATTTTGGTGCTATTCGGTCTTGTGTCGACCAAGGGCGTCGTTAGCAGCAAGGAGAGGGGAGCTACCATTACTATGGTTTTATGCGACGTAGTATATAGGGCTGGCAGGCGACGCCTCTTCCAAATTAAAACAAGTGTTGAGACTTATAAGAAACTTCCAGATACGTAATTATGTGATTCATGTTTTTGTTTATGAGGTGCACTGTATACTATAATCCGGTTTTGCGACGACTGACGCAAAATAAGTTGTTTGTTGAACGAAATTATATTTGAGTATAATATAATTATTCATTTACTACAACTATGTATATCTTTTCGTCCTTGCTTTGTACCAAATGTGAACAAAGTACCGAGGACTTTTATTCCAATACTAATGACAGTAGATTGATATAACCTTATTATTTTTATTTAAATCACCTGAACTCCGCAACCTTTTCAATAACTAATTTGTATTATTGTTTCATTATATTCAAACTAATTTATTAACTTACAGTTAGAGGCCCTACCGTTAATTAAACGTCTTTGAGTATGGCAGTTAGAATAAAATCGATCCATTTACCAAATCAACGCCATCTTTTTGTAATCTAGAATAACATAAAAATGATTTCTCTCAGTACTGTGTTCTTAGCTGTTGAAACCAACTGGGAACCTAGCACGAAAATTTTCGAATAAGTAATCGCAACGTCATGACATGACGCGTCATCGGTATTCTCGAGCATAAAGTACACACCAAAAAATATATAAAATGTTTCGAATACTTTCTCTCAAATTTTCGTGCTAGGACCTCAGCTTTCAGAAGATTCATCTAATAATCTTTTTACTTAGGGTCCTTTCTGTAATCCGATTTAAAAATAGTTACATAAATATATGTTATACTTACTATTTTTTTAGTTTCAGTAACAAGTCCATGTATCTCAACTAAACCGTACTTAAATGTTTTGTAAATCATGTAGTTTGTTAAAACAGGGTTTTTAGATTTAAAATCATCATTTATTTATTTAACAAAATAATCCAACTACAGTATTAAATTATTTACGTCATGAAAACAACTAATAAATACATTTAGCCAAAATGCACACAACATAGCAAAGCTGAAAACAGTGCTTTTATTATCCATGTTATAAATACCCAACCATGTACATAAAATCGAACAGTGAAAATAAATGAAAAAGTTTTACATGGTATTATACAATTCCAATTTTGTAGAGGCTCGAAGTCGCGAGAACTGATATGCGTATGCGCAGCGCCAGGAATAAAGCCTCCATAAACTTTGGATAGCATTATACTTCAATACTTATAAAGATAAAATAATTAAAAACCTTTTCAAAAATACCCAAATTAAAATCGACATAATCACAATTAGTTTTCAACTAATAATAAATAGAAATTTTACAGCATGTTTTCAATGTTCGATTTTGTTATATTCAAAATATCTAATTCAAAACAAAAGTCTTTTATGTCTTATATGTTACGTTTATTTCACATAAAACTGACTAAAAAGATTCTACATAATACGATTGCTTAGTTTTTACTGGCGGAAGGCACGCTGTCTGTTGGCTTTTCCTTGTTCCAGTCCTTGAGTCCTTCGGGAAGTGTTGTATCTTCTTCCAGAGATCCAGTCCCTTCTACAAACTCCTCATATGTACTCTTCTCGGGGAAAGGTCTAGGCCCCAACAACTCTATCATGTCATCTCTACTTAATATCTCCTGCTTAAGTAATCTCTCTGCGACTTTGGTAATATTATCTTTGTGCTTAGTCAGTAATTCTGTTGTATGTCTGTGTGCTGAATTTATTAGCTCTCTTACCTCTGTATCAATTAGTTCAGCAGTTTTCTCTGAGTATGGTTTATCTATAACCATTTCTCCAGGTTGTGGCATTTCAAAGGATACATTTCCGACTTTCGCATTCATACCATAATGAACTATTTGGGCGTAAGCGCTTTGGGTTATTTTCTTTAAATCATCTTGAGCACCGGTTGTTATTCTTCCAAAGAATATTTCCTCACTCACTCGTCCTCCAAGAGTCATACACATTCGGTCAAAAAGTTGTTCCTTGCTGTACAAATATTGTTCTTTGGGTAAATATTGCGCATAACCCAATCCTTTGCCTCTAGGGATAATGGATACTTTGAGCAATGGATCCGCATGTTGCAGGAACCAACCTGCAACCGCATGTCCAGCTTCATGATACGCTACGATCCTTCTCTCATCAGGTTGTAAGACGTTGGATTTTTTCTCCATACCAGCAACAACACGCTCTATAGCTTGCTCAAAGTTCTTCATATTGATATCATGAGCGAGTTCTCTAGCAGCAATTAATGCTGCCTCATTACATACATTAGCAATGTCCGCACCTGTAAAGCCTGAAAAAATTATAGTTAATTAAAATCAACTAGTAATGTTTTAAAATTATCAAAGTCATAAGATACATAAATACACATTATTAATGTCACTAAAGTACTATTTGTATACTTTTAGTTATTAAATTTTATTTAAATTGATATAAGCCAATACCTTAGTGGAGAAAAAAGCAAATAAAATTGAATCTAAAGTACTAGAATTTTCACTTTTTTAACTCATATTTTTCTATGTTTTTTATTAATATTTCTTAATTAACTAACTTTAGCCTATTTAGCCTAATACTGTGTACAAATTTTTAACAAGTAATAAACTACTTATATGCTATGTATCGTTTTTTATGTGACAAGTGGATTTAGATACACTGTTGTCTTATTGGGGACATGCCCAAACCTAGATGTTTATTTTAAAACCCAAAAATTGTTAAACAAAGTTAGTTTGAAAATTAAATACAGAAACTTAGTCTATTTATATCTTTATATCCATATTCTAATAAAAATTCTCAAGATTACTATATCAAAATGTTTGTTTAAAAATGCTATACCTGGAGTTAATGCAGCCATTTTGCGTGCCAAGTTGTCTTTATTCAGTGTGGTCTTCAAAGGGCCTAAATGTACTTTGAAAATGGAAGCTCTGCCTTTAATATCCGGTGCAGGAACAAAGATTTGTCTATCAAATCTACCAGGTCGGAGTAACGCTTTGTCAAGAATGTCCACCCTATTCGTCGCAGCAAGTACAACTACATTTGTAGTTGTATTAAACCCATCCATTTCGACAAGGAGCTGATTGAGAGTATTCTCCTGTTCAGAATGTCCACCGAAATTACGTCCACCTCTCTTTCTACCGACTGCATCAATTTCATCAATAAAGAGAATGCAAGGTGCATGTTTTCGTGCCATAGAAAACATATCACGGACTCTAGAAGGACCTACACCGACAAACATTTCCAGAAATTCAGAACCAGACACCGTTATGAAGGGAACATTAGCTTCTCCAGCTGTTGCTTTAGCAAGTAAGGTCTTTCCAGTACCAGGTGGACCAGTAAGCAGCGCACCTTTAGGAATTTTAGCTCCTAAATCAATGTATTGCTGAGGATTTTTCAAGAAATTAACAAATTCCATAATCTCAATTTTAGCTTCTTCACAACCAGCAACATCTCTGAATTTTACACCGATATCTGTTGGGTTTATCAATTTAGCTGTTGACTCCATAACACCACCAAATAAACCTCCACCTTTACGACCAGCTCCCCCCATCATGTTAGCTGATCTTCTCATCATATAAATTAAGAAACCAATTATTAACAGTGTTGGCAACATTCCAGTCAAACTTGCAGCTTCCACTTCAGTTTTATAAATTACAGGAACAAAGTGTGGTGGGTCTACATTCAATTCTATTTGTGCGTTCTCCAAGTTTCTTTCAAATGAATCAACACTGCCTATTGCAAACCATATGACTTTACCTTCTAGTGATGCACCTGGTTGTAATTTTACTCTAACCCACTTTTTATTTATAACTTCCAGTTTCTCGACGACTCCTTTGTTTAAATACATGTTGACGAAGTCTCTCCAGCTTATCTCTCGGTACCTGAGCTCGAAGTAAGCGATCGATGCCAATAATGTTACGACACCCATTGCTCCAAACATCATCCATTTTTCTCGGTCCTGATTGTCGTAGCCGCCTCTACCTCCTCCTCTACCACTTCCTGAACTACTGGAGAACATATTTATGTTCCATTTATCTTGTGATGATGAAGGTTTTGACGGGGGTGGTGTAGTTTTTGATGGTGCAGGGGAGTCATCTTTTTCACTTTTTTTTGTCTGTTTTTGGCTTGCACCGGGCTGAAAATATTTTTCAAAACCTTTCGGTGGCTTTTTACAAAATTCATACCACTGATTTAATACTGAATCGAGGGCCGGGACACCGATTGGCTGCAATTTGTGGCCATTGAAATGTATCTTAGTTAATTGTGACTGTGTTAATCTTAAGCCTTTCCACATGCTGATCTCTGTTATATTTACAATTATTTTATTTTTTTTGTTATTTCACAATATTATATCGCCCAGTGCACGGAAAAAAAGAAACGATGGTCACGACAAAAACATGGTTAGAAATCTGTCAAATTTGCTAATATTAAAAAAGTGTTGCACAAAATTGGAAAATAATAATGAGATGTTACATCACTTTTTGAATAAACCAAATAGTACTGCGCCAAATTACAAATACACATTGATAACGTAATCGCACAACATAAATACAGTGAATTAAAAGAAAAAAGAACTTTTTAATCAATTTCTGTTTCATTCGATTCTATTTCGAAAGTGTTGCCGCATTTCAAAATAACAATCATATGTTTTTTGTTTTATATCTGTGTCAGTACAACAAAATTGAAGTTTAATTTATTTAATTCAGTAAATAAAAGTGCTAAATACTTAGGTAACCCTCTTACGATATTTACATACGTAAATAGATTACGTGTGCTGATAAATAAGAGTGTGCTTAGAAAATCTGACTATTTATCTCAATTTAAAACAGAACTAACCGTTCGAAAAGTGTCACGACATGGATCAAGAAAGGCCAGAAAGCACAGTAAATCACGGAAAACGTAGTCGACCTTTGCTACTTCAACCGAGTCCTAAGATTGCAAGGCTATCAGCCTACGGGAGTTCATCTAGTTCAGTGCTTAAGAATTCAAAAAAATTGGGACCACATTCGATTAAAAAGACGAAACCTTTAATTAATAAAAACGATGTTCCACCCCCTGGCACTCCCGTACCTGATAAATATGTCCGTAAGGCTGGTCCTTACTTATTAGGGCCTAAACTAGGGCCTAGTCCAGTTAAGAGTATAGTTCAATGTCTTGCAAGGAAAGAAAAAACTGATGATTATTATCAGATTAAAATTTTAACAATTCGAAATGAAGGACAACCTGAAACACAAGATGATAGACAAGGAAAGATGTTGCTGCACACAGAATATTCACTATTATCATTGTTAAAAGACCAAGATGGTGTGGTTCATCATAATGGTCTCTTTAAGGTAACTTTATTTGTATATGTCAACCCCATAGTGTCTTTCTCCAGCTAGTTTTATAAATCCAGAAGAAGCACTATGGGATTGACATGTCTTTTATAGGCAATAATCCCAATCTAAATGCTTTTATTGCAGTAAATTCTATGGTTCTACAGGACAGATAACTTGTAGTTGTGTTTAATACTCCAATGGCCCAATAGGTCTTATTTTTCTTGTTCGACCAACTAAATAATACAATTAATTGATCCTATGGGAATTAAAATTCTAGAGAGTTGATTCACCTAATGGGAAATACCTCAATTGATTTTTTTAGGATCATGCACTTGAGGAAATCCCCAATCCGAATGGCCCGGGTTTTTTATACACTGGTAGAGTCCGCCAAAGATTATTCCTGGTATTGGACTGTGTTACATCACATCAGTTTAGTGAGAAAGGCAGCGAATTGATAAACCTGCAGCAGTATGTCACAAAAGTCAAGAAAGTTCCGGAAAAAGAAGCTGTACTTATATTCTATGATATTGTTAGGGTGGTTGCCAATTTACATAAGGTAAGAATTT
This sequence comes from Papilio polytes, assembly GCF_000836215.1. Classification (NCBI taxonomy): domain Eukaryota; kingdom Metazoa; phylum Arthropoda; class Insecta; order Lepidoptera; family Papilionidae; genus Papilio; species Papilio polytes. The sequence goes on from NW_013528526.1 coordinate 1,154,349, forward strand.
GATGTAGAAGTTTTATTTTTTACTTAAACTTGTCGCCAATAACATTGTCTGTGCAGAATAGAAAAAAAATTCATAATCCCTGGTTCTTCCTGAATACAGTAACTTTCAGCAAGATTCATTGAGTCATTCTGAAGTATGTAAGAAAAATCCATCCATTTTCAAAATGATTTGGCTTAAATCATCTCTAATTAACAATGGTACAGCCTTCTTTAATAATACCATGACCATACAGAAGAATGGCATGAAGTGGGAGTAATTCCGTGTTTCGTCTGATTGTGGTTTATCAGTGAAAATGTAATACAATGCAATACATAATCTGTTTCAGAGAAACATAGTACATAGAGACTTGAAGTTAGGCAATATAGTGTTGAACCAAAGAACTGGCAGAATAACTATAACAAATTTCTGCTTGGGCACTCATTTGGGCAGCGATAGAGATTTGTTGAAGGATCAAAGAGGTAAGGAGATAATTTACTATTTAAATACATCATTTATTATATCAATACAAGTCTAGAGAATTCAAGATTTAAGGCTTGTAATTGAACACTTAAAACTCTAAAATGTTAGTTACATTTTATTAATGTACTATCGGAGAAACTGGTGGTGTTCCTTAAAAGCTGCAACTGTTAGTACATTATGAAACAAGACGCGGAACAAAAACCAATACTATACTTATAAATGTGTCTGTGCAAAAAACTTGGTAATAATTTGCTACTTTTTTTTATTATCCCTTTGTTTGCCCACTCACTACTACCTATCTATATCTATACTATTATAATAAAGCGTAAACACACACTTCTTTGTTGCCTAAGATGTCAGCAATTACAGCATATTTTTTAATAATTATTTTTTTAATTAAAAGCTCTACACTTACGTCACGCTTTAGGCTATATATTTTCACGCCATTTAACTTAGGGGGTAAATATTTTGGATAAAAACCTTAATGTGGGAAAGAGACCATAAGTTGCTGCCAACATCAAGGAAGCAAGGTTGCCATGGTTTTTCATCATGTCATGTCAATAATTCGACACATGTAAACAATATAATAAAATTTTCATAATTTTATGATATGCGGATGAAGTCGCACGGGAACAACTAGTTTTCGTCTGATGAGTGTGGTGCCGGAGGCCTATTTTTGGTCCCTTTCCCTTTCCACCCTTTTCTTAAGACGAAAGGATGGGAAGGAAAAGTGGATTTGACGGTAGAGGAGACGCATAGGAAGGGGAAATGTCCTCTTTATGTGCGTCTTCTGCTCCGTAAATTAAGGGTAGGCAACGCATCTGCAATTGCGGATGTTTATGGGCAGCGGTCGTTTTCCATTTCGGTGGATTCAAGTAGCCCGCTTGCTCGTTTGCCACCTTATATTATAAAAAAAAATAGTTATATGTAAGGTGGAGGTCGCGTTGCAATAAACAAGGCAATTTTTTAAGTAATACCGCGGATTTCGACATTGATACTATGAACCCAAAGTCCATATTTATTAATCTTTTAGGATCACCAGCGTATATATCTCCGGATGTGTTAATGTGCAAGCCGTACCACGGAAAGCCGTCAGACATGTGGGCATTAGGTGTGGTATTATACACTATGTTGTATGGACAGTTCCCCTTCTGTGATACAAGTCTTACGCAGCTCTTCAGTAGGATACAGGCTGCTAATTATAATATACCGCCGTAAGTTTATCTATACTAATATTGTAGATAAGAAAGATTTGTATTTTATGAATTTTTCCATTATACTTCATACTAATATTATAAATGCGAAAGTTTAGATGGATGGATGGATGTTTGTTAGAGTTTGTAGCCTAAACGGCTGAATAGATCTGGATGAAATTTGGCATAGATGTAGAGCATAGTCTGGAAGAACACATAGGTTACTTACTTTGTCTTTTTTTAATTCCACGCGGACGGAGTCGCGGCCAAAAGCTAATGTATTATAACTCTAAACCGATTTCCACTATTATAGAGTTATATTTTTACAATTGTATTTATTTCACGCGGGCAAAGCCGCAGGCAACAGTTAGTTTAAAAATAAATTATAGGATATATTTCCCTTGTTAGTACATTTTTTGTGGTAGATGTAACATTAAGGTATATTTTTAATTGGCTTCCGACCGAGACTCCGATTGCATAGCATGAAAAGACTTTAAGACTATCCTCTACACCTATGCCAAATTTCATTAAAATCCGGTCAGCCGTTAAGGCTACAAACATCCATACTTCCATCTTAAAAATCGCACTTATGATTATTGCTTACACAAAATTATAAAAATCCTGGCTTGTATAGGAAAAAATGTAAATAGTCTATGTATTCTTTGACAAATTTAATTGAAATCTGTTTAGTCGTGACCATCCATCCAAACTGTCGTATATTTTATACTTAAAAAAAACTGAGTATTTTTATTTGTTCTTATTTGTAACCAAATTTATTCATCTAATTGTAGAAATTAGCACAACTTATAGTAATTCAAAGATTGTATTTCTCTAATTCCAGGGACGGTAACTCAGTTCAAGTTTCAGATAATACGGTATTCTTGATTCAAAGGCTACTGGTGAAGGATCCAAAACACAGGTTACTGGCAGATGATGTAAGTTATCTAAACTAATATAGAGGAAAGATTTGTATTTTTGTATATATTTAAGTAACTCAAAAATACTGGGATGAGCTCAAAATTTCTTACACCATTAAAAAGCTACATTATCAGTAACATAGGTTTTATTTTTACATTTTACGCAGACGAAGTCGCGAGCAACAGCTTATCTATAGTAAAATAATAAAATGAAAACACACACTGTTATGTAAGATGTCAGCTATCACAATATATTTTTGAATTAACATTTTTTTAATAAAAAGCCCTACAGGTACGACACGGTTTAGGCTATATATTTTCACGCTATTAAACTTTAAAAAAAACCGTCATGCGGGAAAAGGCAAAAATTACAAGCTGAAAACATAAAATGGTTGTCATGGTAACAATTGTTAACCAACGACAGGCCTTTATTGTTATTTGTGCATGTTAATTTTGAAATTTTCAGATAAAAACAATTTTTAAAATATGCGGATAAAATGTATGGGATTAGATAATTTAAGATTTTACTTGTAATCTATTTATTTTATATTGTTTACTTTCTAGGTTTTAGATCAACTGTCAAGTATAATAGCAAGCTACGTGATAGTCCCGAACCCTCCTGAGGATCTTCAGGTGGTACCTGACGTGCCATTGGAGGAGGAGAAAGAGGAAAAGCCGGTAGCAAATAGTACAGTTGATAAGAAACCTTTTATTAACATTCCGGAAAGTTCTGAACGAGCTAATAATAACGTAAGTTTGATATTTGTATTTTATTCTACTAGCTTTGACTCGCGAGTCTATGTAAGGAATTAAAAAAAAGTATGTCTATTTTCTCTACATCTATGACAAATTTCATCAAGATCTGGTCAGTTTTGCATTTATAGTATTAGTAAGATAACATAGAATTGTTTGTACATTTAAAATTATTTCCAGAATATTCTTGATTTTTAACATATCTTCTATACCAATATTTTAAAGAGGAAAATTTTGTATGTTTGGATTTTTCTATGTAGTAATTAGAATAAGAGTCTGTCCCACTACTAGCTGATAGAGATTCAGATAGCTTAAAAATTACGTTATTGTCAGATAAGGGAACAAAATCCAATATTTCCATTACAATTTTACATGTTGGATTGTTATCAGACAATTTACAATTTAGCAGGACAGGCCCTAAGGTTTTTATAAATTCAATGCGGATGAAGATTTATTTATTTATAATTGGTTTATTAACATATTTACATGATTTTTAAATGAATTTCTTTGTAGCGTTAATAAAACATGACATCATGAAATGATAATGTTTAAAAATAAAAAAACATGAATGTTTTAAACTTTTTTAAATCTCTTGTTGATTAAAAAATGTATCCATTTCAGGAGGAATTGGGTGTATTTTGCGTACCATTGCCCGATTTCTTTGCACTCAACTTCCCATCATCAAACCGTCAGAACGGCATCCTCATACAACCGACAGACTCATCATCAATCACATCACCAAATCAACGTCAAATCACCGTTCAGAGGGTCGGCAGAGATGCAAGACCTTTATTACCATGTGAAATATCAAGATATCAACATATGTTCGCAACAAATAGAACGGAAAGAAGATCTGATGTACAGAATTTTGTACCCGAGAGACAGGAACGGCAGGAAAATTCAAGATTAAGGAATCTAGCTCAAAGAATACCTAGGCTTAATGCTATAAATACAGATTTTCGAGTGATACCATGGTCTGAAAGGTCTAGATTACAAGATAGGACTTGGGATCAAGATTATGTGGTTCGATTGCCTATTTTAGATATTACTAGAATGTCAAATAGGATAATGAATCCAGCGCCGGTGCATGTAGTTAATCCAGAATCGGTTGTAAATAATCCTCGGCCTCCAGTTGATAATGCTGAGTTGGATTATAATTAGGATTTTAACTCGTACTCAGAGTGATCAGTGCTACAATTAACTTGATTACTAGTAAAGGATATACGAATTTATTGTTTTGAAATATTTCTACTAAAATATACATTTTTTTAAAGTGGCAATTGAAACTATAAAACTCCAAAATAACGAAGTGACATAAACCCATATATAACCTTACATAATTTTAAAAACCTGAAGTATACAAAAAAAGGAGTTATCCCATACTTATGTCCCCTCCTCTGCCAATTCTATTGTTCACATATTTTGTTTAATGCAATATAACCTAGCAAAATATAGGAAATATTTGTATTTTTATGTATTGAAATAACTCCAAAATTATTTTGCCGATTTTAAAAATTCTTACACAATTAAAAAGCTATATTATCAGTAACGTTCTTTATTTGTCGCGGACGAAGTCGCGAGCAACAACTAGTGGTTACTATAGAAATTAAAAAAATCTTTCCCTTCTATTAAAAGGTGGACTAAAGTGGATTAAAACGAAGCCTCCCTATCGAATATTTATTAGACAGTACGCGGATATAATTCCTACACATGAAATATATTGATGTCTCTTTCATTTTTGTAGTATAAGAGAGAGATGACTATATGATTATAGTTTCGGCTGTGAAGCAACGCAGAAAAGAGCATTAGAAACCCATAGAAAGAAAAAAATATTTAAAATGCACATCTGAAATCTTCCTATGATTATTATTTATCATAGAAAAATTTAGATTTTTTGTAACGAGATCTATAAAAGTTTTTTTTTCTTTATAAAATGTATAGAAAATGTCCTGTCCTTTAAAATATTTCGCGGCCAATGTAAGCTTATTTGTATGTAATATTTGCGTTAAGTACTAGTTAGGTAAAATAGTTAAACATGTAGATACTAATATAGATTTATTAAAATAACAAAGAACCCTTTTTTAGGGTAAATTAAGTCTGATTTTCAGCTTCTCAAATGTGTAGGGTAGTTTTATATTATTGTTAGTACTTACTGTAATACATAAGGCAACACGCTTAGTGTTGCCATGGGGCGTTATATTTTAGTGAAATGGTTATAATATTAGATTTGTATATAATTTTTTACGATAGAAGTTTTATTTTTGCCAATAGATATTGGTCATGTGCTTTTGTTTTTTTTTTACACTTTTTTAAATTTTTTTTTCGGAAAATGGTATGGTATATTTTTTCGATAAAATAAATTATGTGAATAATTTTTGATTTATCGAATTTAATTTTTTAATTACACATTTTGGTTTTTGTAATACGAAAAACAATTTGATATTTTTAATGTTTCTTTTTCAATTTAGCAAATGTAATTTTTATATTGTTACTCTACGCAAATTAGTTTATGTCTCGATAATGGCATTATTAATGGACTTTGTACTTTTAATAGGGTTAGGTTAAGTTTTAATTTGAATTAGGAAGAGAAAATACTGGCCTCAATATTTTTTTAACTATTAAGCATATATTTTTAATTCTTTAAAACTGAAGGTCCATTGTTGTATGAATTTATATAATCTGTTCTATAGTGTGTCTAAATAAATTAGATTAGTTTGACAATTGACTTCAAATTTAGTAGGAAGATACATGACTAATTGTTATCGATTTTTATTCTTATAGAAGTTGGAATCGATAGATGCATAGTTATAACTTATGTATTGAAAAAAAAAAACACTGTTTTCTCAATGTTTATTACTACTACAGCCGTAAGTAATCGAATTGGATTTCGCTATTATTTCTGTCATCGCTAAATTCTCTACACTATAATCAATAATAGAATTGTCCTATAAATTAGTTAATAAGAAAATAATAATTTTAGTTGAGTTCGATAATTATTTAAACCGAATATCGATAGTTCATATTTCTTCGCTGCGTGTTTGTTTCGTCACTACGATACCTGTCTATTAAGTATGGCATTTGCCTTAATACAAATTAAATTCGATACTTCATATGCGTCATTTATCAAACTAATCTATCTTATTTAGACAAACTATAAATATTGTGTTCGTTATCTGTGACATTTGTCAATTTATAAAAAATGTTGTTTGATATTGTAAAATCAACCTTATGTACTTGATTTAATGCTGATTTTACATACATTTTGTACTGAAATTAACATTTTCCATGTTTAGTGTATATTTAAGTAGGACAATTTTTGTTATTTGTTAGTTGCATGGCTATATTGGGGTATGCAGAAATAAAAAATTATTACTTAATATGTTTTTTTTAATCACCACTTTCAAAACAGAGGTTAGAAATCTGTTGGCGGTTTAACTTTTTTCATCTACCTTTTATTGCTAAATGGAGGTAATAATATTTCAATAAAGCCTTCAAATAAAACGTCTAAATCGCCCGGAGGTAGAAACAAAGTAACGATCGAAATCTGTCGGATTATACTTTACGTTCTTATTTCAATCCATAGACTATTATCCGAATTGCGATCGTTTTGAGGGTGTACAGTATATCAATTTTTCTTTTCTTTCTCTAAATTTATAGAATGAATCTTTGCGACGGGTATTACTAACATACATACATTTTTTTTTACATTATAGGTTTTAGGTTAACAAGACAATTAAGGTACTGTTAAATAAGAGACAAAAATGTATAATTTTTAAATAAAGTGAATTTACGTACTATGTTATCTGTATTCAAGTTAATTTATAGGTTATTGAAGATTTTTTCAGATTTAATAAAAAAACGGCAGTTAATAAAAATGTGTGTTATTTCCATATTTTCAAAATTAACGTATAATCAAGTTTACATTAAGAATTATTGAAGGTGCATTTACATTCTATTTGCGTAGTTATTTGGGTACGTATTAGCATATTAGGCGGCGCCCGAGGCGACAGATCCGCTTCATACATTCCGTCTTTTTGTCAGCAAAATTGAGCCCCATACAGGATGTTTGTAAATAATCTATACATGTAATAAAATTGAGTATCTGTTTGTAATATGAAAAGAAAAATTCCAGATTTCGGTATTATGATATATTTGCGTTGCTGCTAATGAAAATAGTTTTTAAATTTTTTTGCCTGTCTGTAATCTCCGATAGGGCTGGGCTGTTTTCGACCGTACATTCACTGAAGGGTAGCTGACATAGACGGGTGTATTATAGGTTACTTTTTTATCTTAATATTGTATTGTCGAAGTCGCGGGCAACATCTAGTTGGTAATAAAAACTGCAAAAACTTTAAAGTGTGGCGGGCAACATCTAGTTGGAAATAATAACTGCAAAAACTTTAAAGTGTGCGGGTTTGAAAATATCAAAAACGATCTTCGTCTAGCCTAGATTTTGAATTTTGAAAATAAGATTCAGATTAGCTTGACTTACAGCGAAAAAAACTTTTGAACCAATCGCGATCTAATTACGGTTTACCGAATTCTCACTTCTCTAGCGCATAGCCCCAAGATGACTTCGCCTTCGATAAGAAATGCCATCTTCATCTGCTTGGAGGTCTATTTACAATACATATTTGTCTAGGTAAGTTGAGGCTAATTATAATCACTGGGAAATAATATTTTACCATAGATATATATACTTTTCTAAGACTTAGTTCTATCCTTTCCCTTCTCATTTATTCCCTTTATCAAAACCTGTTTTGGTGTACAATATACATCTACAAGTGTCACTGTACAGAGTTCTACGTTTAAAAAATCAACCTTACGAAATTGAAGATTGTTTGAACACCCTTTACACAGTATTCACGTATGAAAGATTACATCGGCAAGCGGGCACAAGGCGAACAGCAAATATATCATGCGATGTCATCAACTCATAAATTATTTATGACTTTTTTATACCCATACCTGCTGTACGTTATTATCTGTGAAATTTTTTAAATCTACCTACAGGTAAAATAGGGTGTAAATCAAATCCTTATTTAAATAATATCGCGTGTTATTAGTGTTCGGCACAGATAATATATATACGTAAGAGATGGGACGATGATATAACAAGCTTAGTAGGAAAAACCTGGAGTAGATTACCTAGAGACAGAGAAGGATGGCAACAAATAGAGGAGGATTTAACGGCGGTTTTTTTAACTGAAAACTGAACTTAAAAATATTAATAAATAAATACATATTAGCAATATAAATAGAAAAAAAAAGATAAAAAGTTAAAATTAAAATGTAAGAAACGGAATCAATGAAAGCGTTTATTTTATTTATTTTTTTACAGATAATGTGTTCACCACATTCAGTGGCGACCTACAGGTTTAAATTTCGCGGTCCTAGTATACAGGGTTAATGAGGGTAGACTTAAAATTCTCGATGACCATAACCCGTCTTGTACGGAACATTTATTAATTTTATTTTAATTACATTCTACTGAAATACATAATTCATTTCCTAAAGACTTTATAAATATTTCTTATATTGTAACATAAAACGTAAATAAATAGGTATAATGGTCTATACTCTATCTTTTTGCAATAGCAATTTTAGCTGACACATTTTGCTGTTACAGCGATATTCTAACTGCCAATAAAAATAGTCCAGGTAATTTATGGCGAAAACAAATCATTGGTAACCAATGAATGTTGCCAGTAATGTAGCCACACGTATTGATGTTCTATTATTTTCAGTGTTGCCAATAAAAATAAAATATTACAATGACTTATTGACTCACTAGGGGTCGCCGTTTTTGTTGGTTTACGTGTATTTGATTTTCGTTTGATAATGGCAATAGAAATTTGATTTATTAGATCGTGAGATATGAATAGTCAGAGTTCCTGACTTTTAGTGTACGGGTTTTATCTTCATGTCCGTTCGATACATTTTTTATTTATTAAATTAACTTTAAAACTAAACTGGAGCAACATAGAGCACATTGTTTTATCAAAAACACACGGAAAAATATACTCAAATGTAATGATTTTGCTACAAAGTTTTGCACAATTCTTTTATTCGAGAAATCTGTTTTCATAAAAGTTAAAATATGAATTAGCTTAAAAACTACGTCCCGCGAGCTTTGCAATTGAAAATTCCCCGAGGCGCTGAGACGGGCACAATTTTTCAGTGTCCAAAGCCGGCATTTCCATGTCAGAATAGAGCCTCGTTTAAATGAAAACTAATTTTAATATTAATACGTTCCTTACAGCGAAGAAACTTCGTTGAACTGAAACGTTCCGCGTGCATTAATTCAAGTTTTTTTCGTTTTTGTAACTAGCCAGGAATAATTTATATTTTTATGTTCGTTTTTTTTTATTGTTATACCAGTTAGAATGTTTTTTTTAAGACAAGGATTATTCTAAAAAGATAATCTATATTTAATTATTTGTAATTATTTAACAATTTAAAAGGGATCCAAAGAGAACATTCAAATTACGAAAATTATTTAAATTTATTTTAAAAAGATAAACTTGGTAGACAAATAAAAACACACTTCAATATACGTTTCACACTTATGTTCGTATTATTCATAAAACAATCATCTGAAATAAAGTGAAAATATCGTTGCAAAAATATCATTGAAAATAATATAATTTCATAAAACACCTTTGAAATATAGACTGTTATTTGTTCTGTATAAATACGTTGATCTACGAAATGTGAAATAGCTGGACGTGGCATATGATAATTGACATACTGCTATAAGCATTCTTGCATCTCAGATTTAATTGCTTAACGTTGCTGGAAGTAGTAATCTATATCTATACTACATAAAAAAATTGGAATGTCTGTATAATTGTATTGTAATAACAAAAGAAAAATTACAGATATCGGGAAGATGATGTATAAGCGTTGCTGACAACGAAAATAAGTTTTTTTCTGTCTGTCTGTCTGTCCACAAGCCGCGTTTGTTCCGGGAAATCTCCGAAACGGTTAAACGACTTCGATTTTCATGATAACTAACATATTTGAATAATGGCGTCCCACATTTAGGCTTGTGTATTTTTTTTGTAACATTTTTGTACATCCATGTTTAGAGTGATAGAATTGAATCGAGTGTGCAAATGCGATGACGCACATTAGGCTTTCATTTCCCGCCAATGTGGAAGGGGATTGATGGCCGCCATTTGTCTGCAGCGTTGTCTATTCCTTTCCCTTCAATGAACGCTTTTATACTGATGTCTCCATTTACTATCGTTCGTATGTTGAATTATTAAATTACTTTAAAAAATGTCTACATGCAAAAGAAAAATAAGATTATTTGTATTAAGATATCTCTATAAATAAATATAATAAATAAATTTATTCAACAATATATATTCAACAATATATAAATAAATTTGTTCAACAATGTAATTGTGAATTTCTATAGTTTTTTTTTATACAATGATTGAAATAACAAATGATACTAAACTAGTAGACATTTTGAACTATTTTTTTTATATTTATTCAACGACTAGCTTTCGCGCGACTCCGTCGGCGTAGAATTAAAAAAAAATTAAGAGTGATTAGCCTATGTATTCTTCTAGATTATACTCTAGATCTATAACGAATCATCGACATCCGATAAGACGTTTAGGCTACAAACACTAACAAACATCCATCCATCCATCTAAACTTTCTCATTTATACGGTAACTAGCTTTCGCTCGCGACTCCGTCCGCATGGAATTAAAAAAAAAACAAAAATAAGTAGCCTATGTGTTCTTCCAGACTATAATCTACATTCATACCAAATTTCACCAAGATCCTTTCAGCAGTTTAAGCTACAAAATCTAACAAACATTCATCCATCTAAACTTTCGCATTTATAATATTAGTAAGATATTAGTATGAAGTATGATTAAAAAACTTCGTTAAAATAATTTTGGAATTATTTACTCGTAGTTTAAACTATTCATTCTAAATGTACGTTTGATTTTATCCTTTCTGCATAATATAGTGTTTACTTTGTGACGTCATTAAACACTAGTGAAGTTCAAAGTGAGGTACATCAAACAGAGCGAGCCCCGGGCTACAATTTGTCTAATGTTGTATAAACAATCCCATACCGTGCGGATAAATGTATGCGTTACCATAGAGTAATTTAATATAGACAATATTGTATAATGTTTTAGTAATACTATCATAAAGATGAAAGATTTGTGTTTTTGAATGTAAGGGATAACCTCAAAAACTATTGAACTGATTAAAAAAATATTTTACTGAGTGATTTATGTTGTTTTTACTAGATTTTATCTTAGTTTAGCTGGGACGAAGTCGCAAACAAAATGGTATGTTTATATAAATATGCACAGGTAGGTTATCTTTTTTTAAAAAAAACTCATTTAGTTGTTTTTTCTTAATACAATATTAAAATGTCCTCTATAATGTATTCTATACATTTTTTATTATTACGTAGCTTTAAAACTTAACGGCCCCGTCTAGGGAAATACGGGCGGATTAAAATGCATTATGGCAACCCTAATTTGCGCGGGAATAACCGCAACGTATCGCGTTTTGGCGGGAACGTTCAATTATAGAGATATCTTTACCCAGTGATCCAATGCCAGAGGCGAGGTTCTAACGAAGGCTTCTGCCTAATGGATGAGTGGTTTAATTACTTAGTATTTGCATATATGATGTTATTAGGTTACTAGAGGTTACATTGGGAAACAAACATAACATACAATTAAGAGATGTTTGATTTAAAATGTACATGATAGCGAATTATTAAAAATTTGTAGTTAAACTGATGAAACACATATATGAAAAGGGTGTTTACCGTTAGACCGATTGCTAGGGAGGCCGTAGACCCAACGGGAAACATGCGTAAAACATATTGTTATCCCCCTCTTTTTTTTTAACATCCACAAGTAAAAATTACCCAGATACTCATGGTTAAGGCGTCTTAAGCTACTAATTCTTTTAACAATACCAAATAATGGCTGTAATAAAATTGCCTTAAAGTCTAGCATTTAGTATTGCATTTAGTGCTAACATTTAAAAAGTCAATAAAGTGCTGGAAATTATTGCACATAAGAACAATAACATGGACAATAAAATAACGTTAGAATGGGCGGGATAATAAAACGTCATGAATGGATCGCGCGGAAAGCAATGGCGTCGAAAATTCGCGCTTTACGATTCGAACACTCAATAGGTTTTATGGCTTCTGCCAGTAACGTTCCTAAATATCTAACAGTATAGGTTGTTAGGACTATTGAAAGAATTTAAAAATGTTCAATATTAACTCAATGGAATACTTTGGACCCCCAGCTTTAGTCCCTTTTCCTTCCTTCTTCTTATAAGAAAAGGATGGGAAGGAAACTGGGATTTAACGGTGAAGAAGACGCATAGGAAGGGGAAACATCAACTTAATTGCGTATTCTACTTCGTCGGTTAAGGGTAGGCAATGCATCCGCTATTGCGAATGTCTATGGGTAGCAGTCACATCGCCATTTTGGCGAATTCAGGTGGCCGCTTACTCGTTTGTCATAAAATATAAAATTTTTCTAATGCAAGGCTAAAAACAACATCGAACAATAACAAAGTGAAATGTAGATGATAAAATATATTTTTACAATCTTTTTTCCTTTTATAATGAACAAGATAAAGGTAACCTTAAACTAAGTCTGACAGCAAAATTGCCAGTAAAAATACATAACAAACAAGAGCCCGCTAATTAAACCTTAATCCTAACATTCTTTCTAATTGCTTCCATTAGCTAATAACTCTAATAATAATTAGAGTTCAGACGGAAATGCTTTATTACGGTGCGCTTTAAAATTAAAATCCTTCGTGTAATCCGTCAGCCATTTTATAAACAAGATGGAGATGAAAACAAAATGGCGTTGAGTCCCAGGTGCAATTTTATTATGCAAGTTTTTAATTAATCTCTGTTTGTTTTTTACTTTGTAATACAATGGTTTAAATATAAGAATTCAGATAATGAATGAATAAAAAAACATAATCAAGTTTTAATACAAAGTTGCAAGTAGTATATTCTAGTTATAAACAAACTAATCGCTTTTATAACCTCAAAAGGCACTCAATTTAGATACAAAATTCGTGTTATTTTACAATACAAATGTCATAGTCATACAGTTTCATCGTTTGCTTATTAAAATAAGGTAAATCATCTATTTTCACAATCATTTATTCGCTTTGAAAGCAAGTATATTATTACTATTGCGCCACTCTTAAAAATTTCAAAGTTAAATTGATAAAAGATAGAGAGAAGGCATTACAAACATTATTCCATACACTTCACTCAGCTCGGGGCTGTTTAATCTAGGATCGCATTAAACTTGATACTTTGTATCAAATTGCATTTTCTTGAAGCGCTTTTATAAAAAGTTATACATAATGCGACGCCCGCAGCTGGCTACCAGTTTTACACGAAGGCGCAACACTCAGATAGAGCAGTTGACAGTTCAGTACTATTAATTGAACGAACATTTGCTGTAAAATTTACCCCAGATAGACAAAAATACATTAAATTGGCTAAAAAGAAAAATCGAAGGATCAACTTTTGATATGTCAGCCTGTCACGTATTTTTTCCTACTTATTTTGACACGTTTGCTAATACAATGCAAATTGTTTTGTCACGGCGTTATACATTTAAACAATTTGAGTACTGAAATATCTACTACTCTATGACTGTTCTGTTTTCAACTGAATGTAAGGTCACTACTAAGGTTGCGAAGTTGTTAAAAGTTTTCATTGCTTTTGGTTCTGACCTTGTTTGCTTCTTGTAGTTAATTATGTCAGTGTATAAGGGTTGAGTTCTATAAATAATCAAAATAATTAAGCAGCACTACATACATAAGTAAATACAAACACGTTAAATGTAATTAAATAAATTATAATAATTCTCTTTCCTGTCTGTACTTTTTTGAATAAGCCGTGATATTATTTTCAATTGAAAAAGTAATATTTCGAATCTTAAATATTTCTCGCAATTGTTCGATAATGTACTCGTAGTAGGGGCTTTGTTAGAGTTTGAAAACAAAGATAGCAGTTATTCCGGACTTGAAATATACTCGACTTATCGGAGTAGAACGTTTCTCGATTCCGCGACTGGCCCCGAGGTGGCAGGAGATGAGCTTTAAGACTTATAACAGAAATATGTTAGGCTAACATTGTTGGTTATACATATCGTTATATATTTATGTGGAGAAAAAAATTTTTTTCTTTAATTTTTAATCTGTGGAAACTTTTAGAATAAAGTTTCAATGTCAGTGTCACTGTGGTTTTTTAAAAATGTCTTTATCTAATTAAAGAAATATCTACATATGAGTGCAAATAATCTTATAGTTAAACTATCGATTCTACATTAATTCAAGAAACAATTTAAAATAAAATAAAGATAAAATAAATTTACCTCATTCTCTAATCGAACGATGGTTTACAATTTAGTTGTGGGAAATTATGAATTATAAAGCGCAATACTACATTGTTTTCCTACAAACTGACAAGAGTGTTAGTTAAATACATTTTTAGCATCGATTTTAATGTGAACGTAATCGTACATATATTATTGTTACCAAAAAAACTTAGGGCTTTACTATAATAATCTTGAAAAGTTTGCTAAACGTCGCTTATAATCTGACAGAAAATTTGTAAGGATTTTGGAGTCTAATGTTTTAGTATTCGACCAATAGAATATTAAAAATGACACTCCGGTCACCACTATTCTAAAATGTCTTTTAGGTTATGTGTCTCCTTAAATAAATTGTTTACGCGATAAATAAAACAAAACACTTAAATGCTGCTTAAAGAATCGTTGAATTTAACCAATGGTTGTTAAAAATCACGATAAAACTAAGCGGTTATGTTAACATGCAAAGTTTTTACTCGAGTGTTTCGTTTGTTTTAACATATTAACTTTACAGTATAAAGGATGTTAAATAAAAAACTAACGTCCGTATTTAATTAGAGAGCCAACTAAGCGAAAATTAATTAAATATTCTCCTCACTTTATTCAGACGAATGTGTATTTCCGAGTTTATAATTACTTTAATAGTATTTGCTTTTTCATGTTAGCTTAAGTATCTATACTATTATAATAAAGCGTAAACACACAATTCTTTGTTGCCTAAGATCTCAGCAATTACAGCATACTTTTGAATAATTCTTTTTTTAATGAAAAGCCCTACACTTACGTCACGCTTTAGGCTATATATTTTAACGCCATTAAACTTAAGGGGTAAATATTTTGGCTAAAAACCCTAATGTGGGAAAGAGACCATAAGTTGCTGCCAACATCAAAGAAGCAAGGTTGTCATCATGTCGTCATTTTCACATTTGTATTTGATAATTTGACACATTTAAACAATAAAATAAAACTTTCATAATTTCATGCAGATGAAGTCGCATGGGAACAGCTAGTTTTAATAAGTATAACAGATTATTCAAACATTGTTTGTGAACTGCAACAAAAAAAATCTCTACTCTTTTTGACAGAATTAGTAATAATACGATAGTCAACTAAGTATTACGCGGCTGTTGCTCACGTCTCCTTTTTTCGGTGACGGCACCGACCAGTTTCAGACTCTGTGGGCTATTGTCTTCCAATTTAATTACATGTAGTTATTTGTTTTTTCCTTTCTTGGAGATAAAGATTAAACACATTTTTTTTTATTATAAGCATACTGTTTAGTACATCGTAATATTTCAATCATGACTACATTTTTAAGACAGAATATTTTAAATAGTTTTTATATAAACATCGACTGCAAATTAGAGTAGTAGTGAGTTAGCTATAGATGGCGTTAGTATATTAGTATTCAAAGCGAATAGACTGCAGTCACGTCCGCTAGTTTGTCGTGTCAATTAAATGATAAACCACGTACAACTAGACAGACCGACGCCCCCGGCGGCCATCATTATACACAAATAAGTTTATTAAATACGTAGGGAACTCAATTAAAATAAGTTTATGAATATATGTTTAAAATACAACATAATGTACGTAAGTTTGGTAATATCGTTACTATTAAATAGTTTGGTACTTTTTTCGTAGAATTTCGTAGCATGCGTAGCCGCTTGTAGCATATTCGTAACATTGCTACGAATTATATTTTATAGAATTTTAGGTAGAGAAATTATGTGCTGTGTTTACGACACAACGTCTTTATAATTCGTTTCAAAATTTGACCAAAAGATTTAACTAACGAACGCTTGAACTCGATGAATTCAATTGAACTTACAAGAATCGTCAGTAACAAATCTTACTTCTTACTAATATCATAAATATAAAAGTTTAGATGGATGGACGGATGAATGGATATTTGTTAGAGTTTGTAGCCTAAGCGGCTGAACGTATTTCGATGAAATTTGGCATAGATGTACAGGATAGTCTGGAAGAACACATAGGCTACTTAGTTTTTTTTATATCACTCGGACGGAGTCGTGGGCGAAAGCTAGTATACACATATTTTTGTAACAATAATTTTTTCGAGTCTATTTTCATTAGTTCATATATATTAAATATATTTCCACATTTCCTCGTTAAAGAATATACTTAAACATTAATTATTACAATCCAATAGTCAATAATAAAAGCTATGGTTACGACAATTTTCCGGTCAGCTTATCCTTTTGTGCTCACCCTTTGCGATATTGCTTCTGATTTTTATCAACCCCAGTTGCCCAGCCTTGGGCAATTAGTGGGAAAGACAAGTCAGCCATGCGACTAATTAACCTGTCTCTATGTACTTAGTATAGTTTAATTAGTAGGAAACATATTTATATTTACTATATTGTAATATTTATTCGAACAATAATCGAAACATTATTATTAGCTTTCGCCCGTGACTCCACCCGCGCGAAATTAAAAAAAAACTTAGTAAGTAGCCTTTGTGTTCTTCCAGACTATGCTCCACATCTATGTCAAATTTTTTTGAGATTCGTTTAGTCGCTTAGACTACAAACTCTAACAAACATCCATCCATCCATTCAAACTTTCGCATTTTTAATATTACTAACTATCGGTCGCGACTTCATCCGCGTGGAATTAAAAAAGAAACAAAAGTAGGTAGCCCATGTGTTCTTCTAGACTATGTTTTACATCGATGCCCAATTTCATTCAGATCCGTATAGCTGTTTAGGCTAGAAACTCTACCAAACATCCATCCATCCATACATCTAAACTTTCGCATTTATAATATTACCATAGCATGATAGCATGAAGTAAGATTGTGTTTAAAGTTCTCGTACAATTATTTCACAAAACTTTTAATTGGTTTTCATTTTTATCCTATGTTACTTTTAAAAATAACAATTATGCTTCAAAGCAAAACAAAAATGAAATTCAATCTAAGTAACGTCAAAATATTATTGTAATTAACAGTTTGAGTACAACATTAAAGATGCCGTGACATTTAAATGTTTCAGAATTCGACCATAAGCATACGTTGTATCATAATAATACTAAGGCACACCTTGAAGCATCGACCAGAATATATTGTGATTTATGATAGGAACGGCTGCTAGCGGACGATAACTGGCCGACAGTTAAACTGGTTAATAGACAAGCGTGGCTTTGGTTTGAAGATAAACATAGGTTACGATATCAACTTGGTATAATTTAATCAGCTAAGATGTATGCAGTATTATAACTTTGGTATTTTAATTTTAAAATAAATTTTGACTTTGCTGGCGTTTTTCCGTTCACGTTTAACCTCTTACTAATATTTTAAATGTGAAAGTTTAGATGGATGGATGTTTATTACAGTTTTGTAGTCTACACGGCTGTACGAATCTCCATAAAATTTGGAACAGATATATAGGTTAGTCTGAAAGAACTTGCTTTTTTTCTAATTTCACGCAGATGGACTCGCAGGCAAAAGTTAGTATTAATATAAAGACGGAAATATAAATGCTAGAAGGGGGCAAAGGCAGTTAAAAAGGTTGTCACTGATCACATAACGTAGGATTTCCTTAACATTACATTAGCATGTGTGCACGCATTACGTCAGTAGTACGCAAGCGCTTACTTAATTATACTGGCATATTTATTCCTACCCTTATGTTAAAATAATAAAAACAAAACATGTTCATATCTCTAAAGCTGAATTCCAAACATCAACATATATCGTTAAAGTTCTAGTAATCCGTTAAAGCCTTTCGTAACTCGCCTCAGTGGAGATTATTAACCCTTAAGCGGTGCATTTAATCACCTGAGCACTATACCTCAGCCGTACCGTACTCTATAGTGCCGGGACTAACTTTATTTCGGTCCACTCGACCCTTCAAATCCCTGTTTAATGACCAGCCTTTACTAACTTCGTTAATGACGATGCATTGGATACTCTTTTGTTTTTTGAGTTTTGCTGCCTTGGTATCTGAGTCTGTTTACCTTGTTAAACAAGAAATTATTTAATATAACAAGTAACTTTGCACAATTAATAATTAATCATCAACAAGTTTTTCCTCATATTCTGACGTAGAGTTATCTTTACATATAATATAAATGGAGTGTCAGTTTGTAATATCAAAAGAAAAAATCCAGATTTCGAGAAGATGACGTATTTGCGTTGCTGACAGCAAAAATCGCATTCAATTTTTTTGTCCGTCTGTCTGTCCGCAAGCCGCGTTTATTCCGGGTAATCTCCGAAACGGCTGGGACGATTTCCAACCGGACTTTCACTGAAGGTTAGCTGATACAGACGGTCATATTATAGGCCACTTTTTATCTTAATATTACGTGGACAAAATCATTGCGAGTTTTCTAAGTTTCAAAATTGTGACAAAAAATTGTTTTAGTATCTAAATACAAGTCCTTACCGGGAATAATAACGACGGATACTATCGTATAATTTTCACATACGTCTGTCTGTCCACGTAATATCGCGTATATTTACATGCGTCCCTTTGTTTGACACGTAATTACTGCGCCCGGCCTGTTCGTAGCTCGTAGCTCGTAGCTCGTAGCCCGTAGCTCTGATCAATAGAGATGGATTTGTCAACTCTATTTAGTTACACTGTGCGGATACGAGATTTAACTATAATGTAACGAATTGCAAAGGATTTAATAGGGTAGTTGCTAAATGGCATAACATCGTGTATATTTTTCGAAGTTCAATTATTTTATTAACTTTACACTCACTATAGATTTAAATTTACATAAGTAGTGTACATAGGTATTTACTTTTAGTCTATACTAATATCTTACTAATAATATAAATGCGAAAGTTTAGATGGATGGATGTTTGTTAGAGTTTGTAGCCTAAATGGCTGAACGGATCTGGATGAAATTTGGCATAGATGTAGAACATGGTCTGGAAGAACAGCTACTTACTTCTGTTGTTATTGTAATTCCACGCGAACGGAGTCGCGGGCAAAAGCTAGTTATAAATAAGAAATATTAGTATTTTATGTATATAAATTGCAATAACTCAAAAACTAATGACTACATTTTAAAAAATAATTCACCAATAAAAACCTACGTTATCAGAGAGCAATATAAGCTATATTTTTTTATTATTTTTTTAATTCCACGGAAATGAAGTCGCAAGCAACAGTTAGCTATTAATACGTATCAATATAATTCAAACTGAAAATGTGAAAATTAATTTATTTTACACAATAAAGTTCAAAGATATAACATTATTAATCTAGATAGAATTAAATAAGAACGAGCGAAGCGTATCCATTGTTGTGCAACAAAGAGTCCATTAATTAAAAATCTTAGCAACAATGCTAGCTCGTTAAATGGAAGGGTTTCACGATACCTTTCGGATACTCCGATAGTGTATACATACATTAATCATTGCCTTTGTAACTAAGATCAGAGCAAAGATTCTTTAAGTTCTTTTATTGTTTAAACTTTCGTGAGAATCAATAACGAATTAAAAACGGCTTACTTACGAATGTTTCGATGAACATCGATTAGTTTCGAACTTCTGACTGGTCGGACGTTTTTGGAACTATATTTAATTTTATACTTATCACGACTAACTTTCAAACATTTAAAATTTTCCAACATTTAACAAAATATCTACGTAAAGCTATCACTTAAATTCAATTTTTACTTTTTGGGTTCAATATTAAAAAAAAAAGATAGATAAGAACATATTCTGTCTACTGTTGTTACTGTTGTTGTTGTTGTTATTTTCCTATGTATGTTGTGTAAACCTATTATTTGCATGTTACTTATTGTATTGTGTAAAAATGTATGTGTCATAATTTTGTCCTGTTGGTTTATCTTAATAAATAAATAAAAATAGATAAATCAGAAATCAAACAACAACAAATAGGATTACCAATATTATAAATGCGAAAGTTTCGATGGATGAGTGGACAGATGTTATAGTTTGTAGTCTAAATTGCTGAAACGTAGCATAGATGTAGAGGATAGTCAGAAAGAATAAATAGGATACTTACTTTATTTTCTTTTTAATTCCACGCGGACGGAGTCGTGGACGAAAGATAGTAATTAATAATAATTTCTTATCGACTACGAAATTAACAATCAGAATGAACAGTTCTCAATTTTAAATATAATTTTCGTTATAATTTTGCAGATATAACTGTGTGTTCAGGTAAGATGTGGGTTTGTAGTATTTAGTAGTGGTTTCGACAATTTCATACACACGTGTTCTGTAATATCTCTTATGACGTAGTTAAGGCTACACAGAGGTCTACATAGTTCGTAACGGTAAGACCTGTATTTTAGCATCTGTCTAACTGGTGTGGGTTTTGTCGTAATTTACATTCGCAACTACGTTTACATTGCGAAATTACTGTGTTATTGTAAGCATTTCGTTACACTATACTTCTGTTACTTTAACACAATCAAAAATATATGTGTAGACTTGAAGAAATTTATTATAAATTGCAATTCTCTCAGAAACTAGTTTTATTTTGTTGTACAATATTTTAAGTGGGTTGGGAATTTATTTCCCTGACTACGTGACAAAGAAAATGTATCGTATTAATGCGGGTTCAAGAGAAAGCTGTGATAATGCGCGGGCGTGGTGCGACTGTCACTTGTTATGATTTATTTGCCGAGAACAGTGTTCTCTTGCCGCTCTGTAGAAATCTCAAGACACAAAAGATTGATCGGTTTATTTTTATAACCTTTTTAAGTAATAAGAATTTTCAAAAGGTATAAAGGACTAAGAAATCCTTTTGGAAGAACCTAAATATGTTAAACATATTGTCTTGTGCTGTAATTTTTTTATGTTACTGATAAAGTAACTTTTTTATGTTGAAAGAATGTTTGAAATCGGCCCAGTAGTTTTTGAGTTTTTTCAATACAAACAAAAATACAGATCTGTCCTCTTTATAATATAGATTATTATAAAGATTATTATTAATATAGATTGGTTTCAACAGCAATATTAATAACGTAAGTACCAATATGCGAAATTCAAAATCATATAAGAATATTTACTTTACATACTGTTATTAACAGAAAAAACCAATAATTTTCATTTGTGTTTATGAATACAATTATTTTTTTACCATCTGTATTTTTAAAATTCGCAGTCGACTATAAACTTTCACGACGGATACAAAAATGGAAATGCAAAAGAGTAAAAAACATTAAAATCGCGATTTTTGTCACAACACCGTTACCTTTTATTTTCGTTTTTATAATAATACTAGCTGTTGACCGCGACTTCATCCCCGTTTAGTTTAAAAGTTCAAAACTTTCTCCTTTTATTTAATTTCTAAACTACCTAATAGTTAATTATTTATTATTTATTACAAATAAATAAATGTGACATTAAATTGGAGACTTACAAAATTGTTAGTATTTCTCTAAAATATTATACATAGAAGACCTCCTCTTGAATCGCTTTTAAACTGCTTCAAACTCCGTTGCGTAGTTTTAAAAAGCATACATAGGAACAGACAGACAGCGTGAAGTGACTGTTTTACTATGTAGTGAAGTTAACAAAGTGATATTCATTCGAGTTTGTGATGAGTTTCACATGCTTAGTAACGTTTCATATTTTAATACCAGTGTCCAAGCTGTACATTAGCATATGAAATTAACCGGCGCTGCAGCTGGTGCCCAATGCCGTGCGGCGTGACCACTCGCCTGATTGAAATTGAAACAGCAATAACATATCCTGCATGTCACCACTTTGACACACCTATACAATAGTAAGGGACACGGACTTTAGTTATTATTGTTACAATTGAAATACATGATACGATAAGGAGCGTCGATGGCTCAGTGGTTTAAGCACTTGACTTGTAATCTACAGGTCTTGGGTTCGAATCCCGCCGTACCAATGTGATTATCGATTTATCGAATTTTCATATGTACATAATGAAGGAAAACATCGTGATGCAACCTGCACATATCGGCGAAGAAATTCAAAGATATGTGTGAAGTCAACCAACCCGCACTGGGCCAGCGTGGTTGACTATGGCCTAGTCACCCTAATTTAGGGTAGGCTCCGAGCCCCTCGGTGGGGACGTATAGTGAGCTGGTGATGATGATACGATAAGGGTGGCAAATGATGAACGTCGTTAAGATAACAGTTATGGTCTTTTAGAATGTCAAGAAATGATATTATATTATAGGTGTAGTCGAAGTAGGACCTAATATAGGAGGAAGCCGCCCCATGAATAATTGAAGATATAAAATTCGTAAACTAATAAAGAAACTAAAATGCCTGCAATCCCTATATAACCAAAACAATCGAAGATTTTCATTAAAAATTGGACAACATATATTTATTACTTCTTTTTTTACTAGTCTTCTTAGCTACTGGTAGCGACGCACATGTAATGTCGGCATTTTTTAAATTACAAGCGTTAATATGCAACCTTAAGTAACAAATTGATTTATTTTGTAACAAACCTCGATGTTTTGTCTATAATACTTAAAATTACTTGTATGTTGGCTTTTACAATTTCAAGCTAACCTAAGCAATAGTTTACGTTAAACGTAAATTCGTCTCGAAGAGTTGCAGCATCATCAACTACGGAAGTCACAAAGCGAATGTGGTCTTTAAATCACCCCCAGAGGCCGTAGCGGTGGTATAAACCACGCGCAGAGGCGTTCCGTACAATATTAACAACTACGCAGTGACCAGTTACGCTTGATCTACAGTAACGTGCGAAATAGACGTGAGAGTATGAGACAAGTGACAAGCGATAGCGGGAAATAATTTTCTAGGACAGGAATGATAAAACACCTTAGTTAAAATAAAGAGTAATTAATTTAAGATATAATTTTATATTGAAATCGATCACGAAATCTTTCATAAGTTCAGATATTGCGATCGCTTCGGTTTATGATTTAAATACCCATAAAGCCAATATCATATCAAAGTAAAATGGACCAGTGGTATGGACGTATCCAAAATGGGTAGCAAGTCACAGGGAAATATTCATTTTTAAATCTCGTTTCAACATTCGTTGTCAGTCGATACGGTAAAGCACACAAAGGTTTTACGTTTTGGTGGAATTATTGTAAGGTCTTTGTCGTGCATCAGTTGTTTTCCTATTGTCGTACTAATATTATAAATGCGAAAGTTTAGATGGATGGTTGAGTTGAGTTAGAATTCAACGCCTAAACATCTGAACGAATTTAGATGAAGTCGCGGGCTTAAGCTTATTTATAAAATACAAAGCAACTGATTTTATTTTAAGCCATAGTTCTCTTGAAATATTTTACTATTGTTTGTTAAAAGAAACAGGCCTAAGGCCGGGAAGACGCATGCTAACTACTAATTTTGTCACAGTTATGTGAATGTATCTTAAAGGTTGTGGGAGGGGGTACGAATTTAAAACCGACACGTAACAGATAATCGCTTATGATCTCGTGAATTTTATACCGTCATGTTTAAGCTTCCATATATCCGTTCTATTAGTGTGTATATGAACATGCTTGACGAACTGCCAAAATTAATAGACGGTTCTCTAGCAGACTTCTTAAACTCAGCAAATAACAACTTCGGACAGTTGTGGCAGCACTCACTGGCCATGGCCACTTCAACCAATATCTATATAACATAGGTATCACAGACAGTCCACTGTGCAGAGCATGCACAGTGGAAGAAGAAACCGCGTCACACGTCATACTACACTGCCCGGCAGTGACTGAATACAGGGTTAGGTATCTCGGTTCACCAAGATCGCTCCCGGAGCTCACCAGTAGTATAAAAGGGTTGCTGGGGTTCTTCGTCGAGCTGGGTTGGCTGGAGTAATCCATGTCGGAGTTGCGGAAACCGGAGCCCCTACTACTACTACATGGACATGCTTAAAGGACATTTATGTGTCGACAGGTAACTAAACCTCTGTAGTATAGTATCCATTGATAAAAGTAAATAATAATATTTGTATAGCAATAAACTGATGCATGAATAGTGTACCGTTTCGTTGGTAACATCAATTCACTTTGCGACTCGCCTTTGAAAAGATTATTTCTTCGGGATAAAAAGCAAATAGGGCAACTTATCTAAATATTGTGATATTTGGATCCCGATCTAGGGTTGTCAGTCAACTGAAAATAAGAAGTATTATTATTATTTATTTCATTTCTTTTTAATATAAATGCAACACAGTTGACAACATAAATACATAGTTTATATAAACGTTTTATTTAAAGACACTTTTATTTTTTTTAAAGCCACTATAAGACACATTGTTACGAGTTAACAGTAGACAATCTTACTAATATTGTAAATGCAAACGTCTAGATAGATTGGTGGATATTTCTTAGAGTTTATAGCCAAAACTGCTGAACGGATCTCGATGAAATTAGGTATACATGAAGTAGATAGTTGGGAAGAACATGTAGGCTACTTATTTTTTTAATTCCACGCGGACGAAATCACAGGCTAGTTGTTAATATAAATGAAATTTCTGAGAGATGATAACCCTGTCAGAGAAATAGTATACAATTGAATGTATGGAACGCTTCGCTAAATTGGATAGGTGCTTTCGTAAATATTACGTTTAGAAATGAGATACCTATCGTTATCCTTCTATTTGTAATACAGAATACGATTCCACTGGTTAAGGTATTTAAATGTCTCGAATGTTAACAGTAATACTTTACAAAAGAAATGTTGATAATAAAAATTGTTTATCTTGATATTCGAGTAGCTTTTGCTAGCGACTTCGCCCGCGCGAAATTAAAAAATAATAAAGAATAACATAATGGGTATATGATTTTAATGAGTACATAGAAATCGTAGCTTTTTACTGGTGAAAGAACTTTTTAATACGGCCCATTCTCTTTTTAATTGTTTCAATACATACAAAAATACAAATCTCTCCTCTTTATAATATTACTATAGATAAATTGAAAAACTTAATTATATTTTTAATTACCAGAAAAAAAGCGTTATCAGTATTAAAAGATAGTTGTCATATTTAAAAACAAATGCAAATAAATATCGAAAAATCCTTTCAAAAAAAATCTAAAATATGAAATTAGTGTAGTTTCATGCAATTATTGTTTCTTTATGTGTGATAGGCCACAGATAACTAATATACCTGATAATAACTACTTTTTTTTATATAATATAAGGTGGCAAACGAGCAAGCGGCCACCTGAATCTACCGTAATGGAAAGCGACCGCTGCCCATAAACATCCGCAATTGCAGATGCGTTGCCTACCCTTCATTAACGAAGGAGGAGACGCACATAAAGGGGATATTTCCCCTTTCTATGCGTCTCCTCCACTGTCAAATCTACTTTTCCTTCCCATCCTTTCCTCTTAAGAAAAGGGTGGAAAGGGAAAGGGACTAAAATTAGGCCTCCGGCACCACACTCATCAGACAAAACGCGGAATTGCTTCTACTTCACGCCTGTTTTCTGTGTAGTCACGGGGCGAGCCGGCCCATTCGTGCGAAGGTGATAAAGCGGGCTCTACCACTGTAAAACTAATTTTAATATTCAAGAGTGGACGTTAATACCACTGTATATAATATTGTTTATATATATATATATATATATTGGAATATATACAGTTGTATATATTGCCACGCAACAAAATAACTGTATATATTATATGTTCAATACTAGCTAGAGTGGTTGGAAACTAATGAAGTGAGGCTCGTAAATCATCTCAGAGGCCGTATATTAGCATTCCCCGGTATTGACAGCGGACACCGCGCGTTTATCAACATACTGCCATCTCTATAATTTACATCTATGGAAACATTTTAAAAGTAATGAATATGTGACAATTGAATTTATTTAAAACGAGCTGGTGCTCGCGACTTATTATAGATATATTAGAAAACATACGAACTATATAAATTACAAAAAGCTATGTATCCCTCGGGAACCGGACATTTCTCGGGAATGAAGCTTATCCCATGTGTACTCCAGGCTTTGTTTTATATCTGTGCCAAATTTCAATAAGATATGTTGAACCGTTTCAGAATGATCGAGTAAACACTAAAAAACTAAATTAATGAATCCCACGGGGACCGTAACTATTCCCGGGATAAAAAGTAGCCTATATGTTCCTCCAGACTATGTTCTAAACCTGTGCCAAATTTCATGGAGATCCGTTCAGCCGTTTAGTCTACAAACGCTAACAAACATCCATCCATCCATCCATCTAAACTTTCGCATTTCTAATATTAGTATGATTAGTAAGATAATTGATATAGAAAGAGAAACTTGCCTAACGATTTGGAATAACGTTGATCAAAGATGCAGTTAATCTTACTAAAATAAATGCGAAAGTTTAGATGGATGTTTGTTAACGTTTGTAGCCTAAACTGTTGATCGGATTTTGATGTAATTTAGCATAGATGTAGAGCATAGTCCGGAAAAAACACAGGCTACTCACTTTTGTTTTTTTTATTCCCACGCGGACGGAGTCGCAGGTGAAAGCTAGTCATTGTAATAAAGTAATTTTCATCTTATTTATTGAGTTTTTTGTATTTAATGTTATAATTGCTAGTCTACAATGTAAGGAATACATTTATGAGACTAGTTACATGCAATTTGGGAAGAGGCAATAAATATCGACGGGTATTTGGAAATTTGTATAAATCTTTTGTCAATATATCACTGTCCAACTAAAGCTCTTTATTAATATTATTACAGAGTATCTAATATTATAGAGTGGTCTGTAATTTTTAATATATTAAACGAAACAAAAAACAAATTAATCACTATTGTACATTTATACACATAGATGAATCGTTCTTTAATTGTCAAATGTTTTATCATTGAAGAAAAATGTTTGAAAGAAAATGATATAATTTTAACGATTTTATTGGTCCTGTTAGATTTTATTTCTTTAACAATACAGAGTTTAGAAATTAGATTGGTTAATATTTAGTACACGATGTCTTAATAAAGGTTTTATCATACTTTATAACTTACTGTCAAATACTGAATAGGCATTAAATATGTACCAGCGTCTTAAATGATAAGTCCACGCTTAAACTCCAAGTTTATTATAAATTTTGACGTCAGGTAAATTGTAAGTAGCGCTTACGAAGCGAAGTGTTAAAGATTCTTCGGAATATTTGTTCGTTAATTTATCAAATGGCCAGTCTAGATCTTTTCTATGTCTATAGTGCATGTCGAATGCTCGGTCTTGTCCGATGGAATTATTCCTGAAACTGTATATTAATTTATTGCCACGTACGCCTCGCCCAGATTTAATGTTGACTAATTTCAAATTAATGCACGTTTGTCGCGACTGTACACAATCAGAACTATTTACATACATTGTTTTATTTGAATTGTAAAAAAATCTTTACAATCTCATTTAAATAGTCATTTTTATTAAACAATTACTTATGGTTATGCTGTAAAATAACATTAACAGTTTTATTTTATTTTATTTATTTATTGTTTACAGATTCAGATCCAATATTATGTTAGTATTTACATTTTACTTAAACTAAGTTAGTATGGTATTTATAAATTTGACATAACTATAATTTAATTAGTGCTTATAGACTGTACTGTCCATGTGGCTCCCCACCACCTCCAGGATAGTGTTGCAGCTGCTTCGCACCCGCGCCATCAAGGGTGCTATGCGCTTGCGCGGGATCGCGGCAAAGTCCACCCGCGCCTCCGCAAGCATCCCCGACGCGCTGCAGTAGCGCGGTATAACCATTAAAATTTAATTAAATATTTTAATTTAGAGTCGAACCTTTAATCACATTTTAATAAAATGTAATTAACGTTTTTATTAATTATTTTATCTATATTCGATCAGGTTTGTTAATTCTTTCACTAACATTACTACCTATTGTTTGAGTTTTGTCTCTCGTAACCATTGTTTTTTTGCGTGAGAGATATTTCCCTTTTAGCACCCAAGGACTGATTTTTGCCTCTTCAAAGGCGTTCAATACTATTTTCAAACCTGCATATAATAAAAACAATGACAGCACCAATATTAATTGATCGATGAATAATAAATTCCTTTCAATATACTGTGCAATGTAACCAAGAAAACTTAAATAAGGATTATTGAAGAGTTCCATAGGTGACGCTATCATTGCGAATGGTAAAGTTATACAAATCAATGAGCTAATAGCTGACATTAGTATCGATATCATTAGATCCATTTCTTTATATTTGTGTATTTCCTGCATGCTCCTCGTTTCTTTGATTTTACCAAATAATTTGTGAAGACCGAAGAACTCCATTACTCTGGAAAGGTAAATTTTAATTAAAAAAATATTAAACTAAAAATTATTTATGCTATGTCTATGCTATATATGATATTGGTGTGAATTTTTTTATTTATCTACATTAAGTATTCCTTACCTTTTAATTCCGAGTCTGTATAATATCATTTTAATTATTTCACAACAAATTTAATTAAAAATAAAACCAACAAGTACTAGCTCCCTTGTTCATTTCTTCCTTTTAGTATGTAGCAAGTCATTTTATACACTTTTTAATGGACATCTCATAAGTAATTGGATCACTAATTAATGGAACTTAATCGAAAAATTATTTCTTAATTATGTTACTAATAAAGACTTTTTAACGATTTCAATCAAACACATATTTATATAAGTATACAAGTAATTATTAAATGAAGTAAAATTAAAACATTAAAAAATGCTTAATTATTTATTAAAATCTAATTAAAAGTAATTAAAAATATTAATTAACAAACTTTAATTACGTGCATAAATTTAATACACGTCATATTAATTTTACTAATCATCATCAACTTGCCTTTATCCCTTACGGAGGGTCAGCACAGTATGTGCTGCTCTTCCATACATCTCTATCAGCCGTTATATATAAATCCACTCCTTTCTTAAGCATATCCTCTTTCACACAATCCATCCATACTTTCATCTAATTTTATTAATACAGATGTGTAAACTGTATAACAATAATTAGATATGTGATACAAATATGAACAATATTATATGCTAAGTGCAAATCCATCGGCATTACATTCCACGCGTGGGTCACGATCTGACGTTCCTTCATGTAATTTATGAGCAGAGAAAGTGATTTGTTATCTGAAACCGTTAAAAAATTATTAATTTGATGAACTTTATTCTTAGCTAGATTTAGACAAAGAGCATTCAATTCTTTTATCTTCTGATTTTGTAATTTTTTGTCAATGGATAGACAGTAAAAAAGACAGTATGAAAAGTGAGGATCAAGCAATACAAAACTTTTATTATAGAAACGTACGATTTATTTGCGATTTTATTTGTTTACAAGACACAGGCACATCGAAAGCAATTGGAACAATCAATAAACTTTTGCAATTAATTTACTTTTGTATATTAAATAATGTTTTAACACACACATAAATAAGAGTGGTAGCACACTTGGCATATTAATATTTGTAAAAATTAATTATTTACCTGATTTGCGTAACTGTATTTCGGTCAATTGTAAAGTTATCGATTTCATTTTGGATTTCACAGTTTCCACAGCTATTCCAGGTGCACATATTTGTACAAATATTGCAAATATTAACGTAAATTGTACGAATATTACATACGTATCTGTCTGCAATACATACGAGTACATAAGTGATTTATATTTAATTCAAATTATATTGAAGTGAAATTAAAAAATAAATAAAAAAGTTATTCACAGATAAATTATCTTTTTAATGGTTAAAGAATTTTTAAAATCTGCCCAATAGTTTTTGAGTTATTGCTATACATACAAAAATACAAATCTTTCCTTTTTAAAATAATAGTGTAGACTTACATTGTATTTAATGAAATTGAGCAAATACCAAAGGACGACCATCAATTTCGGCGTGTTACTTATAGCGGAGATTATCATCTGAAAAAATTGTTGAATCATTTTATACCTTGCGTTAAATGTCTATAAATTGTCAATGTTAAATGCCTATGACTGACTGGTAGAGGCTCAGATAGTTTCAAAATGACGTCACTGTCAGATAAGGTGACAAAATCCTATATTTCCACTACATATTTTACACGTTCGATTGTCATCAGACAATTTACAATGTAGTGGGACAGGCCCTTAAACTAACATTATTATTTTGAATTGTTGTTATTGAATAACACTAACTTGTAATGGTTATATATTTATGATGATGTCTTTTTTGTAATGAAAATATTAGTTGATTTTATAAATCTACTATTATTTCCTTTAACCATTCCAAATAAGCTCTAGGCTTGTGCTAGGATATTCACGACAATAGGCGAATGGCGGAATACGAACACTCGACCTCAAGATCGGTAGTCCGTACCCCAAACCATTAGGCTATTGGCGCTTCAAAAGTCGATGTACTTAAGTCTATTTAGTACTTACCAAATTAAAATAAAACGGCTGTATTTTCTGCCAACAATCAGCAATAGCTACATAAGAATACTGAATTCTAACAATGTTGATGTTAGAAGGTAGTTTTAAATACATTTCAGTATTTTCTAGACTAGAATAAATATAATAAATAATAATAACTTGTATCACGGGTAATATATCAACTGCGTATAAAGGTAAATACACTAAAGGGTCGGGCAAATACATATAAAAACAAGATTCAAAAACAAAATTACAACTTATTATATTAATAATTAATTTTAATAAGACCACGCTTAAAGTAACGCTTACTATTATTTTTATAATACGAATTCTTTTCTTATTTGAATACTGATAGTTTATAAAAAACATTTCATTAAAATAATCGTAGATGCTATTTTTCTTGAAATATAAAATTAACACGCAAATTATATATTCAAAAACATAAATCCAATACGAGTACATTTTAGAATAGAATATCGGTAGAGTAACAATAATAATTGTTATCAAAGATTTTATTATGGACAAATAATGAATTAAACGCCTATATCTTTTCTCAATCATGTCTAAAAAACCGCAATCGAAACAGAAAATAAAATGAATGCACGCAAAAAAATAAACTAAACAATTGGGTATAGTTTTTTGATTTTGAATTTTGAACATTGTTATCTTCATTTTAATTTTAAAAAAATGACCAATCCAAACGTATGTACTTCGTAGAGTGATGTAAGTTTTTTAATTTTCATAATAAGTATTATGATTGACAGAAGGAAAATATGAAAGGTATAGTGAAATTTGATTACACTTTTTTATTAACTTGATATTTTTTCTATGTTATTTATTGATTTCAATGTACTCAAGTCAATATCGGTAAATAGATGAAGATACTAGCGTATACCCCGGCTGCGTCCGCGAATAAAAAATATGTAGTCCACGTGTTCTTCCAGACTTAATTAGTCTATTTACATACTTGAAAAATGTACGGATCACATTTAGTAGAGTTGCTTTTTGTTTTTCATGTTATTTTATAACTACGTAACGAATTTTTATTTTAATTCCAAGTTGACGAGTTTTGATAAAATTAGTTGTTTTTATATACTTCAATATTAATAACTAGCTAACAAATATTAAGATAAAAAAGTACCTTATAATATGCCCGTCTTTGTCAGCTATCCTCCAGTGAAAATCCGATCAAAATCGGCCTAGCAGTTTCGGAGATTACCCGGAACAAACGCGGCTTGCGGACAGACAGACAAAAAAAATTAAATGCGTTTTCCGTTATTAGAAAAGCAAACACATCATTTTTACGAAATCTGGAATATTCTTTTGATATTACAAACAGACACTCCAATATTATTATATCTATAGATTCAATACGCATACGTTGTACCTATAGTTCGATAAGATACATTGTTGTGAATGCACTTTCAATATTAATTAAAATTATAGATTGCGACTAATAACAGAAATTGTAGTTAATTTTTAATGAAAAAATTGTTAGATAACGGATAGTTTTCTGCGTCAAAATTTCTTATTCGATATTTGAAATTCATTTAAAACACAAAGATATCGAAACAAGTGAAACATGGAAAATAAAAAAGTATCGAAACATATTACTTTATTCTTCGCAATTTTGCATATATTTTTCGGATTCGATTGTGGATTCATACAAACACTGCCCAAGAAATATCGTCAAGTTGTCAAAATCGTTTCTTTGATCGCTTCTTTCATCTTAATTATTGGATGTTTTAGTATTTTGATTTATAGAAAATTCCCTTTTAGTCTAATCTTGAAGTTTTTACATTACTCGACGTATGTATTCATTTTCCTTTTTAGTAAATATAATATTTACAATTTTCTCATTGAAATGAATACTACAAGATTACCTGAGATGTGTTCTTTCAGATTTTTCGATGTATTCTTCATAATTCACTGTTTATTTCTATTGTTTTTGAATATCATAACATTGTATCTGTATGGTTGTATCTCACAAACGCCTAATTTTATATTTACCTCATACCCGTATCTTCCTACTGTAATTGTTGAAATAGTTCCTGTTATTCAAATATTAATCTTGCGTCATATTTATATAAATATTTTATATATGAACAATGAATTCGATATATTAGCAACGAATGAGATATTACAAATGTACGTACAAATCGCCGACTGTTGGGATAAAATCAAACCATTATATTTTAGACTGGTAAGTAATTTTAATTGAATTTAAAGTATTAAGGTTCTGTTCCACCAAATTGTAAATTGATAACAATCCAACGTGTAAAATATATTAATCAGATTGATACGTATATCTGACGGTGACGTCATTTTAAGCTATTTGAGCCTCTATCAGCCATACTTATTACTAAATTATCGCATAACTGTTTAGTTTCGCTCGACACAGAATTTGTACTACTCGAGATCATATGTGGGCGGTCATGGGTAAAATTGGATTCCAGGAATACATTCACAGTACTTCTCAGTCCGGATATCATCGTCTTACAAAGCTTATATAGTTCAAACAATGTTCTCATAACGATTCCTATTTTCAGAATGATTCAAGTTCTCTAGCAAATCGGTTGGCGGCGCTTGTGTTCTAATCATGACATAAATTCAAATTGATTTCTTCCGATTGCCTCATATACATCGTTGATGATTCCCGTCTATTAAGTTCGGCATTTAGCTTCATACAAATTTTATTCGACTATCTTCATCAACTTTATTTAAATAAACTATAGTGAAAGGTGTATGCACGCTCTTAGTACATTTTTATTTTCAGATGGGTTGCGGTATTTTTTTCTGTGCACCAACATTAACTTTCATAATGTGGATATTATGTAAATGTCTTAAATTAGCTGTAAGTAATCCTAAAAACTTCCGTCAAATAGTTCCTTTTTATTTTTAAAAATTATGCTCAGTTTCATGTATTGTTAGGTTAGTTGGTACGATCTTTTTTTCTTCGTGATCCAAGCTTTGCTGTTTGTACATCAACTCACCGTACCGACTATTGGAGTACAAATGATTAAATTACAACTAGAACGGTTCACGTTGCAGCTACGTCAGAGGAGTTATCGACTGTCAGGTTTGTTTTAACTCTGTCCCCATCAACATCATCACCAACTCACTTTACGTCCTCACTGAAGGGCTTGGAGCCCTTAAGTTAGACTGTCCTCATATTCGTATGTTTGCTTGGTATCACTATCTCTCTTATGCAGGAGTGTCGGTGGCTCAGGGGTTTGAGCACTTGACGTGTAAGCTTGTTCCTGGGTTCGAATCACGCTATGTTAAATTCGATTTTCAAATTTCACAAGTAAATAATTTACCCGACGTTCTTACGGCGAAGGAAAACATCGTGATGCCCACATGTATCGGCGAAGAACTTCTGAAGTCACCGTGGTCGACTATGGCTTAGTGACCCCTAACTATACCAAATTTAGTCAAGATCCGTTCAGGAGATTAAGCTACAAACTTAACAAACATCCATCCACCCATCGTATTATATCGTAAATTGATGTCATCCATCTGTCCAAACTTTCGGATTTATAAAACTTAATTTAATTTTTAACACCGAATTTCGCTTTTACAGGCAAATCCCAAGCTGAAGTAAATAATTTTGCAGAATACATAAAGATTCGCTGCATAATAGATGACGCCTGGGGAATTATACCAATTGATTTGCGACTACCATGCTATATTTTCAATATGTCTATTACGTATACTATTATCATTATACAATTTACGCACATTTTTTAGATTACTAGCTTTGATTCGTGATTCCATCGCCGTGGAATTAAAAACAGAAGTAAGTAGCCTATGTGTACTTCCAGTTTGTTACAAAGAGAACGTTAGTTATGAGTATAGAAGGGTACACCGGTAGAGGTAGATCTAGAAAGAGATGGAGGGATTGCGTGAAAGGTGACATGATCAAAAAGGGTGTGATGATTGAGATGACGTATGATAGAGTTATTTGGAGGACAAAAACCTGTTGTGCCGACCCTACGGGAGTAGGACAAGGAAAACGATGATGATGGTGATGTATACTTCCAGTCTATGCTTTACATCTATGCCAAATTTCATAAAGATCCGTTGAGCTGCTTAGGCTACAAATTCAAATAAACATCTATCTAAACTCTCACAATTATAATACTAACTAACTGTTCCCGTGCGACTTCGTCCGCATAAAATTATGAAAATATTATTTTATTGTTTACATGTGTCAAATTATCAATAGCAAATGTCAAAATGACATGACATTACAAACCTAGGCAATCTTGCTTCCTTGATGTTGGCAGCAACTTATGGTTTCTTTCCCATATTAGGGTTTTTATCCAAAACATTTACCCCAAGTTTAATGGCGTGAAAATATATAGCCTAAAGCGTGACGTAAGTGTAGGGCTTTTCATTAACGAAAGAATTATTCAAAAATATTCTGTAATTGCTGACATCTTAGGCAACAAAGAAGTGTGTGTTTACGCTTTATTATAATAGTATAGATAATAACTAAGATATATATGAAATTGTTTGAACTTTGATAAGACAAAAACAAAAATTATGTTTTTTCAAATATTTTTTTGAAATGTTATCACTAATTAATCTTGTTAACTTACATATGACATTTAAGAATCTAGTTAAATAATATTTTTTTAATTATATATTAAAAAAAATGTCTTTTTATCACAGGTTTGACAATTATTTTATCTCACTGAATACTTTATTTCGAGAGTTAAATAAATATTTATTTAAAATTGGGGTTCTTTTTTTTACAAATTCTTTTTATCTCCTTAAGTAACATTTGTAAGTAGGCTTTATAAAATTCGGTAGAACTATAAATCCAGTATATTTTAGATTTTGAGACAAATATATCAGAAATCAAATGCTCTATTTCAATTTTAAATCCTTTGACTACACTCTGGATCTGTTATTATTTTCAAAGTTTCGAGTAAATTGAAGCAATAAACAATTTCAAGAGTACTTCTGATGTCATATCATAAATCATTAATATTATTAAATATTTATATAAGATTCTTAGATACAATGAATCTAGAAAACAAAACAGTTACACATTTGATGACAACCCTGAAAGAGCCGCTACAAATAAAAAGAATTTTACTAACATGAAACAAAAGAAGTTTTAATATTTTGCTCGTTACAATGACATAGTACTGCTAAATCAAGTCATGAATACAATTGAACATAAAAATGACGATAATATTATACTTCATCTGTACTTTTGATACTGATTGTAAGGTTTTGTAGATGCATAACGTGGACTATAAGACAAGTAACAGTAACAACTCTGAAACAATGCTGATGCGAAATTATATCGAAAATTGACGTCATCAATCATCAGTTTGATTGTAAGTAAAGTGTCATTGAAGAAGATTAAAATAGCGAAGCAATAGTCAGACTAAATAATAATGGAGCTTGCAAAGAATCAAGAACAAAGTATAGTTTTTCAGAAGCTTAATTAAGTCATTAATGATGAAATGCCGGATGCTTTACCAAGTGTGGTTTTGTTCTTTTTGAAAGGCATCGTTAGGTGAGAGTACCAGTTTTAGGCCAGAGTACCATTTATGTCTTGTTTTTGAGTGTCCATTTAGATCTTACCAGACCCACTTGAAATGTACCAATAATTACATTTACACCCTCAAATTGGCTGCAGAAGACCTGATCTTTGGTATATCTGAATTGATTTCAAATATGCACTCACTTTTATAATTGGTCCCAATTTTATCTGAATTAATTTCGCAGAATCTAAATAACTACAACAATCTCTTGGGTCTTAAATGCTAAAAGTCTCCCCTGTTCAAAATCCAGTTATTAGTAAAATGAAAATATATTTCTAAAACGTTAGTTCAATGACTTAAATATCACATTAAAACTAAGATTTTTTAATTGCTTTCCATATATTAAAAGCATCATACGTCTTTGATTTTCCCAAACGATGGATGGCATAAGGGATCTATAAATTAGACGCAAGCAACAATAATTTTGTGATACCGAAGTTAAAATATTCCTAAACCTTATAAAGTGCAATTTATCTATTATACAAAGTAAAAAAAAACTTTTCAATCACTAAAAACTTTATTTAATAAACACTAAGAACGGGTGCACTGACGAAACAATTGTACAACTGTTGGGCGGTCGTCGATTGTCGTTAGTTTCGCAGCCAATTCAACTGTTTAGTTGCATAATTAAAATCTAGTAGTGTACACACCTCCATATAAGCTCATAGGAATCCAAGCCAGATCAGATAGTATTGAGATATTTTAGTTTCAGATGTGCGTACGCTCTAAAAGTATAACTAACACTGATAATTGCAATTTATCTAAGTTAAATTAAGAAGGTATTTTATTATCTAAGTGTACACAAAATGTTAGAAATACATTAACACATAAAAAATTATACACACACTTTAAAGGTTTAAATCGTGAAGTGATATTAGGACTAGAAATTATTAACTTGAAAATCTCTATTAAATCTGCACTCAATCATATAAATGTGAGAACTGTATGATGACTATGAGATATGTGACAGTAACACTGAAGATGTTAGTAAGCAGAGTGACGTCGATTGGCATCAAGTCCCACGCTTTCTCAGCTATGGGTCGCGTATTAATGTATTGTACCACCTCCCTTATTTCTTCTTTAACACTTTCTGAAATCAATATAAATTTAATTTTCGACTGCTGGGATACATTTATGACCGTGATTGCATGTGTAGACATTAAAAGAATTGTAATGAAGTATTGGGGAAGGAATTGACTCCTGTGACACAGGGCAACCAACTACAGGAGCCAAGACTTTCATGAAATTTATGCAAAAGAGACAATAAATAAATTATTATTATTATTATTGCAGCCGCGTTAATTATTAAGAAATAACCTATGTGTTCGCCCAGAGGATATGCTTGAGAGGGGAGTGCAATCAGATATGACGGCTGATAGAAATATAAAATACTAGCTTTCGCCAGCGACACGGTTCTTGTGGAATTAAAAAAACAAACACGAAAAGAATACCAAATTTCATCGAGATCCATTCAGCAGTTTAGGCTACAAACTCAAAGAAACATTCATCCATCTAAGTATTAGTAAGATATGAAAGTAGCACATACTGTGCAGACCCTCTGTAGCACAAATGCAAGCTAATGATGATTAGATCTTCCAGACTATGATCTACATCTATGTCAAATTCCATCGTGATCTATTGCAGTTCTGAAAACACCTAAAACCCATAATTTATGAAATAATATTTACATACCAGAACTTGCAAACATTTTATCCAGTAGTTGCAATTTAGTGCGTTTTATTTGATATTTAACGAGTTGCACGCCAACAGCTGGTACAGTAAAATGAAATAATATTGAGATTGTTTGGAACAACATGAAAATAATTCTGTACCAAGTGCTCTGAAAATGTAGGAAGTGAACATTAATTAAAAAAGACCCAACTGTCTTCAATATCATGACACTTCGGGACATGAACAATTGGCATCTTATGTCTCGCCGAAAGAGCGAAGCGACCGCTACTTAATACTTGCGGAGGAGAACAAAGACATTTACTATGTGTCCCCACTTCCCTTAAATCCCCTTTCTTTTCTCATACGTTTCTTATAAAGTGGGGATGGTATAGAGAACTAAAATCAGGCGTCCAGCATGCACACTTATCAGACGAAATGCGAAAATGCTTTCATTTCAGGCCTGGCCTCTGAGTTCGTGGTATAACACCGAGCGAGCCGTCTCAGCCGAGCAGATATTTTTGGTTATTTCTACTGTTAATTGTTGAATGTCTTTTTGCGGAATTTTTCAGTGAAAAGCAAAAATAAACATCACACTTTTCAAAGTAAAAACCTATATCTTATTCCAGACTGGAAATTTATCTGTTACAAACTTAGAGATCCGTTTTGTTTTGGAGTACGTCTTAAACATTTCTTTATTCAACCTTTCGCGTTCATGTTAAACTAGCTTTAGCCCGCGACCCCGTTAGCGTGGAATTAAAAAAACAAAAATAAAAGAAAGTAGCCCATGTGTTCTTCTAATTTTGCTCCACATTTACATCAAATTTCATCGAGATACGTTGAGCCGTTTAGACTACAAACTCTAACAAACATCCATCCATCCATCTAAACTTTCGCAGCTATAATATTAGTAAGATAGAAACGAGATGGTGATCATATAGTACTTGCATCAATTTGATAGAATCTCAAAAAATTCCACATCTTCCACATTAGTTTTGGTGTACTTGTAATAACACTGGCGAATACCTAAAAAAATAGAAAACACGGAAATAAAAGCGATGATTAGTAAAATTTTAATATAAACAAGCTGTCTCCCGTAAACTTCGCAGCTTAACAGCGCAGAATTTTAAAAAAGTAGCGTATAATATGCCCGTCTATGTCAGCTACCTTTCAGTGCACGGTTGGTCGAAATCGGCCCAACCGTTTCGGAGATTACCCGGAACAACCAAGGCTTGCGGATAGACAAACAGACAAAAATTTTATATACGATTTTCGTTACATCATCTTCCCGAAATCAGGAATTTTTCCATTGATGTTACAAACAGCCATTTCAATTTTATTACATGTATAGATAAAGATTAGTAGCTTACCAGTTTATAATACAGCGGTTTAATATTATCCCAGCAATTAACGATGTCAACGTAGAAATGTCTAATATCAGCTAAATTTGTATTTGTTGTATTAACATTTAATTTTTTAGCATTAATATAAATATGATTGAGAATTATAATTTCTATAATAGTGACCATATCGATTGAAAGTGTTGAGAAGTATCCGAAAAAGTTTTTTAAGAATTCATTCTGTAGTGATGTTTGAATATAAAAGAAGTAAAGAATAAAATTGCTAGCGGTAATACTAATATTAAACATAGCAAAAACCACAAGTGAAATGATAAAAATTTTAGGAGTTTTGATGTTATGTTTCTTTTCGATGGATAAAATGTCAGCCAGAAAGTTACTGATATTGTATTCGGATAGAGTAAAGAATAAAAGAAACAAACCATATTGAACAACATGAAAAATGTGGCCTAATAGCAATTTATTACAGTTCCATAAAGGTAAAGTACTATTTGTAAAATGGCCAATGGTTACTATTAGAAACAGAAATTTCAACAAAGGATAACATTTTCTTTGGAAATCACGTAGAAATCCGCAATCAATTGCAAATAAAATATAAAGTGTCACGAAGAAATATACCAGAAGTTTAGATATATGAGTGATTTCGTTCATTGTTAACTTAGTTTCAATATTCATTAATATAATGTTATCAAGAAGTCTTACAAATATAAAAGCTTCATGTATAAGAGGAAACGAAACGTTCGTACCGACACAATAATTGTAATGAATCAATAGATTTTAATATTTAGAATGTGGTAGAAGATATTAATTTTACAAAGTGATTTTATTGTCAACACAACAAACAATATAGAAATTATAATTATTTGTACTCGAGAGCAAAAAAAACGAACCAGTCACCATTTACGTATTCAATTATCAATTGCAATATGGGTTGTGTCATCCTTCAGGAGAATGCACAATTTATTTATATTATTCAGGAGCTAATATGTATGAGTTAGAATTGAAACAGGAATTGTCTCTTTATAATTCCACTCGTGTAGATATTCTGTCATCCTCAGTCGTCTTTTTGATCATGTTCACAATTTTACCAGGAAATTGTGATTAGAAAATCCTTCATGACGCCTGAGACCATTTTTTTGCTTTTAGTGTACATAAAACTTGATACAATGTTATAGTAAAGCTATATAAAAAAGATAGATAACAGCAAGGTTAACATTGCCATGTATAAAAAATACCAGATGTATAAAATGATTGCGTACCACCTCCTCTACGAGACCTTTTATACACTTTATATTCTACTAGATTTCGCCCGCGACTCCGTCTGCGTGGTATTACAAGAAACAAAATTAAGTAGCCTATGTGTTCTTTCAGACTATCGTTTACATCTATGCGGAATTTCAACGAGATCTGTTCAGTTTAGGTTACAAACTCTCAGAAACAGCCATCTAAACATATGAATTTCAATAAAATAAATTCACATAACTTTACCAATCCTTGACAAATTGAAGACCTTTCTCATGGTGCAATATAATTGTCATTGGATTGAAAAGTTAGAAGTCTGAAATGACATCAGCGAA
Organism: Papilio polytes; assembly: GCF_000836215.1. NCBI lineage: Eukaryota > Metazoa > Arthropoda > Insecta > Lepidoptera > Papilionidae > Papilio > Papilio polytes. The sequence goes on from NW_013528526.1 coordinate 1,195,586, forward strand.
AATTTATATACTGCCATAGAAATTAGTTTAAACATAAGACATATCGTATTACTTTTAATACTATCCTATAAAGCAAGCGGCTATCTAATAAAATAGCAAACGCTGCCCATTATCAACTTGCCCTCATCTCTTACGGAGGGTCGGCACAGTATGCTGCTCTTCCATTCTATCAGCCGTCATATCTAAATCCACTCCCTTCTTAAGCATGTCCTCTTTCACACAATCCACCCATACTTTCTTCGTTCTTCCTCTTCGTTTGTAGCCATCCACATACATTCTTACCACTTTCTGGTTTATGCCAGCCCAGCATATAACATTTACATCTGCAACTAGTTTAAAGGTTTACAGAGGTATTACTTGAGCTGTGACCAAGCGTTAATCTATTATTTTATACGAAACGAGTCTATTAGAAAAAGGATGAGAATAGATAGAGTGATTAAGAATTAAAAGTTTACGATCCGATAAGAATCGCATGAGACAAGGAAAACTTTAAATATGAAGGATTACTTTGGGACAGGCTTTGGAAGAGATGGATAGTGATAGTGCCCGATTTAAACATCTTAGCACGAATAGGCCGACACGTCCAGTGTAATACGACGATCACACAGAAAACAGGCGTGAAATTAAAGCAATTCCGTGTTTCGTCTGATGAGTGTGGTACCGGAGGCCTAATTTTAGTCCCTTTCTCTTTACCACCCTTTTCTTATAAGAAGATGAAGTGGATTTGACGGTGGAGGAGATGCATAGGAAGGGGAAATATCCTCTTTATGTGTATCTTCTCCCCCGTCGGATAAGGGTAAGCAACGCATCTGCAATTGGGGATGTCTATGGGCAGCGACTGCTTCGCCATTTTAGCGGATTCAGGTCGCCGCTTGCTCGTTTCCTGCCTTATGTTATAAAGAAAGTGGATTGACAGCGTAAAACGAGTGATAGATTTAAATAAGAATACATTTATCTGATCTACGTCAATGAGATAAAGAGTTGAAATAAAAACAATCTTTCACACAGATTTAACTTTATTCAAAGAAGGCACAAAAAGCTTAGCATTTACCGAAATACATTCGTTATAAGAATAATTTGTACGTAACATTATGTGCAAGAAATAACAGACACAGTTCAGAGATTTATAAAGTGTTGTAAGTGTTGAAATAATAGAATAAGAAATATTTCATTCACTATAAAATCTGTATTCAATCATATAAATGTGAGAACTGTATGATGACTATGAGATATGTGACAGTAACGCTGAAGATGTTAGTGAGCAGAGTGACGTCGATTGGCATCAAGTCCCACGCTTTGTCAGCTATGGGTCGCGTGTTAATGTATTGTACCACCTCCCTTATTTCTGCTTTACAATTATCTGAAAGGAAGAAACATACATTTTTTACGAATCTCTGATGGAATCTGTGATTTATTGTACATGTATTTCTACCTTTAATCAACAACGAAGAGGGACAGATTCATATGATATTTCCCTACCAACGCATTCTCTGATAATCTTCTAATCTGTACACCTTCCCAATTCTTTATACGCTTAAGGGGGAAGGGAAATACTTAAATTAGGCATCCGACACACTCATCAGGCGAATTGTGGCAATAGCTTTAATTAACGTTGTTTTTTATTTTCTTAGTGTACGTATTGTAACTAACGATCCAGTCCATTTGTACTAAAGATGTTATTTCGTTCTCTACCACTGTTTACGTGCCAGTTTAATGATTTTTTTATACATAATGAATGACATATAAATTAAATGTTCCATGCGACATTAACTCAGTCAAATTTCATTTATACACCTAGTAAATCGTGATTAGTGATCTAAAGTTTTTTCTTAACATATTTATGTCTATACTAATATAATAAAGCGTAAACACACACTTCTTTGCTACGTAAGATGTCAGCAATCACAGCTGTTTTAATAAAAAGCCCTGCACTTACGTCACGCTTTAGGCTATATATTTTCAAGCCGTTAAACTTAGGGATAAATATTTTGGATAAAAATCCTAATGTGGGAAAGAGACCATAAGTTGTTGCCAACATCAAAGAAGAAAGGTTGCCATGGTTTGACATCATGTCATGTCATTTTGACATTTGCAATTGATAATTTGACAAATGTAAACAATAATATAAATTTATGCGGATGAAGTCGCATGGGAACAGCTAGTAGATAAAAAACTTACCAGAGCTAACAAACATTTTATCTAAAAGTTGCAATTTAGTACGTTTCACTTGATATTTAACTAATTGGGCGCAAACCGCGGGTACTGCCAAGTGCAATAATATCGACATCGTTTGGAGTAATTGGAAAGTGTTTCTATACCAAGTGCTCTGAAAATATAAAACAATTATTAACCTTATTAAACATATAAATGCAAAAGTTTAGATGGATAGTTAGAGTTTTTAACGGCTGAACGGATCTGGATGAAATTGGGCATAGATGTAAAGCATAGTTTGGAAGAACACATGGGCTATTTGATTTTGTTTTTTTCAATACCACGCGAACGGAGTTGCGGGTGAAAGCTAGTTCATTACAATTACAGGATTGCAACCTTGTGAAGAGCAATATACATTTGTCTTTGCCGTTCTATTGAGTTAGTAGAAGTAGTAACTTCTACAACTATTACTCTCTCTTTTATTTGTATGGTATAAATAGAATAACTTATTCTCTGTCTCCCTTCTTACTCTTCTCTTGTTTTTGTTGTCAGAATCAACGTTTTCCTTGTCACGTTCTTTATTGTTTAACAATCAATCAATAAAAATATCTAGCAGTTGGGCTTTTCCACAATCACAATGCGAAGGAAAATCATCGAATAATTAAACGATAGAAATATTTCGCACTTACATTGATTTTATTGTATCTCAAAAAATTCCACGACTTCCACATAAGTTTTGGTGTACTCGTGATAACACTGGTGAATAACTGAAGAGAAAAAAATTTGAATGGATGTTTGTAGAGTGAAATTTATGTAATTTTAATGTTCTGTAAATATATAACAATGAAATTAATTATAATAGTAATAGTAATGTTACAGACGGAATTATTGCTGCCAATAGTCCTGATATAGTAATAATAGATCGGTCGGAGAGTTGTGTAACGTTAGTCGATATCACTATCCCACATGACGAGAATCTCGTGAAAGCCGAAAATGACAAATTATTAAAATATTTGGATTTGGCTCACGAGATTACCGCCATGTGGCGTATGAAATCGACTACCATTATTCCGCTAGTCGTTTCGGTACACGGGCTAATAGCGAAGAGCTTCGACCAATACCTCAAGAAGCTCTCGCTAGACAATTGGATTAAGGGCCCGATTCAAAAGTCGGTTATTTTAGAAACCGCATGCATAGTGAGGAGCTTCCTGTCTCTGCCTTGACCACTGGTTGCTTGAGTCATCGAATTCCGCAGCCGGTGGTGCTCTATTTTTTAAAATGTACTCGTATTATATAGAGAATAAGAAATAAAGATATATGGATTATAATATCTTACCAATTTGTAATACAGCGGCTTAATTTTATCCCAACAGCTAACTATGTCAACGTAAAATTGTCTAATTTCAGCTAAATTTGATTCGATCATCATATTTTGTAATTTTTTAACACAAACATAAATATGACTGAGAATTATAATTTGTATAACAGGAACCAAATCGACAGTAATTGTTGAAATATATGCAATGGTAGATTTAAAAATGTTTTCCAAAAAAGACTTTTTAACATAACAAAAGAAAAGAAAAAAATTGAAACAGTTTATAGAAGTAACAAATACAGAATAAAGTATGAGCGATATATTAAAAATTCTGTATGTACTGATGTCATGATTATTTTCGATAGATATAATATCAAATAGAAAGCTACTGATATTATATTTAGAAAAGGAAAATATTATTATAAATAAACCATATTGAATTATATGAAAAATTTGTCCCATTTCTGTGAATTCACATTTCCATACCGGAATAGTACTGTTTATGAAACAGACAGTGGAAATTATTCCAAATATAAATTCAAACCAAGGGTAATATTTTTTTCGGAAATCGCGTAGAAATCCGCAATCAATTCCAAATAGAATATGAAACATCCAGAAGGAATATACAAGAAGTTTAGATATATGAGTCATTTGTTTGTTCAAATATAACTCACTGTCGTAATCCATTATTTAATTTTATAAGACTTCTCTAAATTCACTTTTTACAGAAAGAACTGTGTACCGAAACTTTATTTAGCATCGGGGAGAAATCTTCAAAGAGATCGTTCTGGGGGTGAGACCGGGTTATGTGAGGTTTGTACCCACTAAAACCCTCTCGGTGGTCAGCCTCTAGTGCAATAAAGGGTTTCGGGATCTCCGTAGAACTCACCGGAACGTGTACCGATACCTGAAGCAATAATGGTTGAAATCGATTGACTTTATTACTAATGTAGACAATATTAATTTGTTAAGTGCTTTTATTGTGAAAACAACCAACAGTATTATCAAGATTTTATTATCAGTCTACTATTACTTATATGGGAGCCGGACAGTTACCTTTGAATATGAAAATATAATTTCTCGTTAATTATTTTCTATACTATTAACAATATTACTAGACTCGTAATATAACGAAGAGATAAGAATTTTATTTTAGTATGTATTGAATAATCTAAAAACTACTGGTTTAATTTCAAAAATTCTTACTCCGTTAAAAAGAAACATAGGCTGTTTTTTTTATATTTTTTTAATTTCACAGTGATGAGGTCGCGTGCATCATATAGCATAATTTCGCCTATCTTACTCATTGATAAATTACCTTTCTAAAGATAGAATAATTTTTAAAATCGACCCAATAGTTATTGAGTTATTTTAATAAATACAAAAACACAAATCTTTTCTCTTTATAATAATCCTTTCAACATTTTTAATATACTTAACATATGAAGCTATCTAAATAATTAATATGAAATGTTAATGACTATCACATCGCAGTAGTACAGCGTACTTCCAACACAATGGATAACATAATTGTTAAAAGGAACAATTGGATAGAAACAAAACAATATGTTCCTAAAATATTTATCATCTACTTTATCGGAATTCAGATATGTTTTGACGTAGATTGTGGTATTATTTTATTATGCAATGAAAAGTATCGTGCGATATTAAAATCCATTTATCGATTTAAAGCAATAGTTATTCTTGTAATGTCTTCTACTATAATTAAATCTTTCAGTGTTCTAAACATTTTATATATATTTTACTTAATTCAATATATCATGTGTTTGTTGATATTAACTTTTACCAAATACAATGTTTATCAATTTTTAATCGATATCGTTTGTACATTTAAAAACAGAAAGTCAAATGAATTTAATGTAATTGGTATTACGGCCGTATTTTACACGATTACTATTATTTTTTTAAAAATGATCGTTGGTGGCTTGTATTGTTTATTATTCAGTAAAAATTGTAAAAGTTTCTTTGATGTAGTTAGTCTTGCATATTTTCCTATTTTTGCTTTAGATGTAATTTCGATTGTTCAAGTGGTTATTTTATACGCTGTTTATTTAAATGTCAAATATATGAAACGTATTTTAACGTTGGGAGAGAGGGATTTGGATAGAATTGTTTCTCTTTATATGTCGATTACAAAATATTGGGAAAATATCGCACCATTATATTTTAAGTTGGTAAGTTTAATTCGTAAAACACGAGCTATGCTATCGTGCTGATGAACGATTAAAAATTTCAAGCCCGGTAGTTATTGCGCTGTTTTGTCGGTTACCCTAATTGTCTGTGTTCGCGATATCTTCTAAACTATTAGTCCGATTTAAATACTGTTGAGGACAATTGTATTCTACATTTAATTCTCCTGATAAAAAATGAATTTATTTGGCCAAGGATTAATATTGAAATCAATCAAACAACGAAGCAACTAGCATGCGGTTTTTAATTTATTTTGTAAACAAAAAAGTGGTTATTGTAAGACCGTTAGAGATAATATATGCTATCTTAAACTTTTCTGTAGAACTTTTTGATATCTTCAATTCCTTCATATATCATTTTTATATACCCAACTCTATAGGTTTAGGCAGCGTAAGCCGAGAAAACTTTAGTGATTTTTTAACCCCGCGGTCCAGAAACACGCTCTTTATTAAGAGTTCCTTAACATTTGTAATAATCAAATATAGCATATGTTACTCACAGATAAATTACCTTTCTAATGGTGAAAGGTCCAGTACTTTTTGCGTATATACAAAATTACAAATCTGTCCTCGTTATAATATAAGTATAGTTTTGTCGTTAAATTTGTTGTTTCTTTTAGGTTATAATTGGCGCGGTATTTGACACACCAAAGATGATGTTTCTTATTTGGTACGTGGTGAAAAGTATACAAAGCAGAGTAAGTCTATTTAAATATATTTTATCAAACGATACTCCTAAATTTTTACTTAGGATCCTTTTCCTATATGGTTTTAGAATTTTTTACCGCAAATTATTTCATTGCCTTTTTTTACTTTTTTCGTACGACGCTGTAACATGTTAAAATGTCAGTAATCGATTATTCAGTCACGAAATAGATTACTTAGTGACATGGCGGCGGGAGTTGAAGCGGAAGGAGAACCGCATTCTTTGGAACCTTGGTTGGACCTTGCCTTAATAGGTATTAAAGCAAGGTCCAACAGTGGGAAGATAAAGACTGATGATGATGGAAAAGACTATACATATTAATGTTGTTTTGGAATTGGATTCTAAAGTCACTTTTAATGTTTTCTTTTTTCAGTCTGAATGGCCTGGTGTTGGCGTTCAATTTATTTCGGTGCTATGTGTTTTTCTACATATAATCGTCCCAACGTTTATTGCACACTTGATCAAGACCACAATAAAATCAATAAAAATGCAAATTAATGAAATTTTGATAAATGAATACATCAACGGTATGTATCAATTATAAATGCGAAAGTTTGGAAAGATGGATGTTTGTTAGTTCGTATTTTCGTATTCGTAGCTTAAATTGTTGCATGGATCTCGATGAAATTTGGCACAGATGTAGAACATAGTAAGTTATTTTTTTATTTCGCGCAGACGGAGTCACTGGCGAAAGCTAGTATGCACATAATTGACCCAATATTCCTACGGTGAAGGGAAACGTCGTGATGCAACCTGCACATATCAGTGAAATTGAAAAATATGTGTGTAGTTAACCAACCAGTGATGGAATATGGCGAAGTCTATTATGTTATTTATTATTTTTAATTTCAGAAAGAATCAAAAGAGACGCTATAGACCTTTTGGAATACATAGAGGAGCGTAAGATTGTTGACACGGCGTGGGAGGTGATGACAATAGATCTACGGTTAGCTGCAAACGTTATAAACATTTGTGTTACCTATGTTATCGTTATTATACAGTTGACACACGTTTATGACTAAATACGTGACTTTCTTAGGGAAGATTTCAAATAAAAAATTACCTGGTGGTGGAATGTTAAAACAAGTTCTAAACACTGCGTAAACGCCGCTTAAATTCTGTCTAGCGTCAAAACGTTAATGAATTCGGCTTAAGTTAACTAGAGTAAAATTCTCATAATCGGTCTAACCGTTTTGGAGATTATCTGGAACAACTTGGACTAGCATATTAAAAGTTACAAGGGATTATTCCCAATCGTCACCCCGCTCTGTCCCCAAGTGGAGACTGATGAGCATAAAAAGTTACATCCGTCCTACCTTTTGCGACGAGGGGCCGGTTAGAACTTATTTTATTTCATAACGGTTTCATCTGTCACCTTATTGGTGATATTGGGACTAAAAGGTGGGACGGATGAAACTTTTTATGCAAACGAGGGGACAAAACGGGGTGACGGTTGGGAATAATCCGTTAGAGGGATATTAAAAAATACATTTTTAATCATAAGTAATGCAAAGTGTGTACGAAAATTTATTTTTATTTTCAATATTACTATATATAAAGACACTTCAATTTTATTTTAATTTTTTTTCTTCACCTAAAAAAAGTGATGTTGTAGTCGAAAGGTGGTACGCGAAATTTTATCATATGTAAAAGGTATAAGTGTGTTAAAGATACCAGAAAGCGTTCAGACTTTAGTTCAAACTGAGTATGAGTTATTGTGATGCAAAGTTGAAATCTATACTATCATAATAAAGCGTAAACACACACTTCTTTGTTATCTAAGATGTCAGTAATTACAGCATATTTTGAAATAATTCTTTTTTTTTAATAAAAATCCCTACACTTACGTCATGCTTTAGGTTATATATTTTCACGCCATTAAACTTAGGGGGTAAATAAATGTTTTGGATAAAAACCCCAATGTTGGAATGAGACCATAAGTTGCTGCCAACATCAAGAAAGAAAGATTGCTAAGGTTTGTCATGTCGTATCATTTTGATATTTGCTATTGATAATTTGACAAATGTAAACAATAAAATGAAGATTTTATAATTTCACGCGGATGAATCCGCATGCTAACAGCTAGTTGTATATCATAACAGTTTATTTGTAATATTGAAAATGAATATACAAACAGATCTGCCTTAAGTCTTTCAATGCCGTAGTAAATTATAGATCGGTTAAATATAAAAAAAAAAACGCAACACAAAAAAAGTATTGTATTTCATAAATGTAGTCTACAATTATCGTAAAAAAAGGAAAATCTTACTTTCCAATTCTAATCTTGAGGTCGACATAAACGGTCTGCTTCAAGTAATAAACTAACACCATTTTTCTAAATATATTTATTCTTTCTTATTTCATTTACAATATAACAAAAGATCTACGCATCCATTTTTCTCTCTTCACATTTATTTGCATTCTGTCTTCACTTTTCTTTTTATTCCGTTAAGATGTGTTATTCAGCCAGTAATATTGTAATATTTTTAACAACAAATTATAATTGCTTTTATATAAATAATAGTAGGTATTTAATATAGATTGCGGTCTTACATTTTTCTTAATTAAAAAAATATAATAGAACTGTATTTAGCGCCATCTGTTGCTCGATTACAACAAACCACTAACAGTTTTAAGTTTTGATATTGCACCGATTCGTTTCCCCGGCGACTACAGTCCGTGTATGAGAAACGTGAATCAACGAGGTCCGTGTACTTTCCTGTGTTTTGCTTATATCAGCATTTCATATGAAAATGGAGCTTTTGAAGCTGGATGCACTAAGTTATGCTAACTCCCACTTTCAGTGGCTCCGAGTCATAAATTACGTATTCAAGTTGTAAAATCTCTGCGAATGACTAAGACACTTTAGATTCTGCGTATTTTAATAAAACTACGAACATGGAAGGTAGAGTTGAGTGCTTTCCCTTACTCTAGTTAAACAGTTGGCATCCCACCTGATTACATTACTTTTATTGCAGAAGGCAGCAACCAACTTATAACAGACAGAAAGAAGATTCCCTTCCTGCACATCCCTTCCTCCATCAAGATCAATTCCCTTGCTCAATCTTTTACTTAAAAAAGGGTAGGAAGTGGTAAAGAAGTAGAATTTGGTCTCTAGAATACAATTTTCTAAGTAAAATATTAATGACTTCATTCCATTTCTAAATAATAAATATTCCAATGACATTTACATTAAAATGCTCTCTAAACAATAACTTGGATTACAGAAACAAATAAAACTTCCCTTTGGCTATTAAAATATTTTATCTGTTATGAATATAATCCACGTTTTATGGCCGATTCTAAATTTGAACCGTTTTAAGTCGAACAATAAAGAAGACATAAAATCATAAGGAACCTCTTTGGAAGGATTATCTAATACCTTGTTTCTTTTCCTTGTCTGCCTTTATTTATTTATCATATATCATACTAGCTTTCGCCCGCTGCTAGCTTTTTGTTATTTATATCTAGGCAACAGTTTATTTATAAAATCCCTTTTGTCCAATCCTTGTCAAAACTTTTATCTGTCCTTAAAAAAGGGAAATATACGCGGATTGGTATTTGAAGAGTAGTCAATTGATTATAAGACATATTACAATGGAGCTAAGGTAGATTTTCCTCATATAAGCATACCGATTAAGTCTGCGTGAGTGGTACATTATAGAACCTCCGCAAACAATAGCTATGTTAATGTATTGATTCAAGCGATCTGTTAATTATTTGATCTGACACGCCTCACTGACATGTTTGACGTAGAAACTATATTAAGACACAATTCAATATTATGTTTGTTCATATTATGTAGATAACATATTAAGATATTTGTACTGATACAAATTAGACTATATTGTGTGTCTATACTTAATACTAGTACTCGCCACTACGTCCGCGTTAAATTAAAAAAAAATGTAAAAAAATATTTCACTCACAGATAAATTGCCTTTCTAACGGTGAAAGAATTTTTAAAATCGACCCAGTAGTTTTGGAATTATCTCAATATATAGAAAAATACAAATCTCTTAATAACATTATAGACAAGTGTAGATTATAAAGAGGAAAGATTTTTATTTTTGTATATATATTGAAATATCTCGAAAACTACTCGGCTGATTTCAAAAACTCTTTCGTCATTAAAAAGATACGTTATGACATAATAAGATTGGCTATATTCTTTATTCCTTTTAAATTTCTAACTGGTGAGGTCGGGAACAAAAGCTAGTCTGTATCTATGCTAACATTGTGAAGAGGAAAGATTTGTATTTTGGGATTTTTGGATTTTTGTACGTATTAGATTCACACAAAAACTACTGGACCGATTTTAAAAATTCTATAATAATTAGAAAGGTAATTTATCTGTGAGTAACAAAGCCTATATTTTATTATTACAACTTTTACCAACTATTAATAAACAAGTAAGAAAAAAGTATGGATGGATTGTGTGAAAGAGGATATGCTTAAGAAAGGAGTGGATTCAGATATGATGGCTGAAGATGTATGGAAAAGCAGCACAAACTGTGCCGACCCTCCGTAAGGGATAAGGGCAAGTGGATCATGATGACCAACTATTAATAAACAGCGTATTTCCCGACCTCGGCGTTTAAAAATCACTAGATTTTATTTTTTTGGCTAACGCTGGCTAAACCGTTAGAGGTATATAAAATGATGTATGAATGAGTTGTAGATCTAAATAAGTTCTACAGAAAATTCCTCGACGGAGAAAAAATTTCTTTATGTATCTCACTGTTTATTATTTAGTAATATACTAAAGAATTTTAATAATGATAACAAATCTTTATTTCAAGAAAATCTAATATTTGTTTAAATTAAATTTAGATTTGGATTAATATATAAAGTTTGTATCTCATTAAAACTGAAAGTTAGTTCGTCTGTATGCAGATTTGAATGAGGTAAATGTTGAGTCGTGTCGGACGTGAGGCGATACCTTCATAACGTTCGGACTAACAGCATAAGTTTATATTTACTGCTAGCTTTTGCTCGCGACTTCGCCCTCGTGAATTAAAAACTGATAAAAAACATAACCCATGTTACTCAGTTATAACATAGCTTTTAATGGTGAAAGAAATTTTAAAATCAGCCAAGTAGTTTTTGAGGTATTATACATCATCATCATCATCACCAGCTCACTATACGTCCCCACCGATGGGCTCGGAGCCTACCCTAATATAGGGTGACTAGGCCATAGTCAACCACACTGGCCAAGTGCGGGTTGGTCGACTTCACACATATCTTTGAATTTCTTCGCTGATATGTGCAGGTTGCATCACGATGTTTTCCTTCACCGTAAGAACGTCGGGTAAATTATTATTTATTATTAGGAAACTATTTAATTATTTGTCTGTAATACAGTTCCATATGTTACCGTACTATAAATATGGATATATTTGTCACTATAACAATTATAATTATATCCCTTGTAGTAGTAAAGTTAATAAGGAGTTCTAATCTGTCTATTACATTTGTGTTTTTTCTCTCTACCGAGTATCCAAAGGACAAAAAGCCCTTTAACCTTTCTTAAAATAGACCTGTTATATATAAAAATAATTAATCAAAACAGATTACTTCGTTTAAAATAAATATAAACGAACTTTGTATTTATACGTAAAGTCGCTGAAATTCGATGTTTCCACTTAAGGAAATATTGCCTTATTCATTGCAACGAGACTCCGCCTCTTCCTACAAGCAACGCATGAGATAGCAGTGAGTATAAATGAGGATAAGATACTAAGAATTATTCCCAACTGTCGCCCCGCTCTGTCCCCACGCGAGAATATAAAGTTTCATCCGTCCCACCTTTTAGTCAAAATAACACTAATAAGGATGGAACCGTTATGAAATAAAATAAGTTCCAACCGTCCTCTCGTCGAAGGTGGGACGGATGAAACATTTTATTCAAATCTGTCCTCATGTGGGGACAGAGCGGGGTGACGTTTGGGAATAATCCGATAATTTTTCAATGTCAAATGACAAATTCAGTGCCAATAAAAGGAACCTAGCTGTGTATCACTAACCGACATTATTTTCGTAAACACATTTATAAGCTACGTTGTATTGACTGTACTTGATTGTAGCTTTTGAGGTGGACCGCCAGTTTCCCCGACTGTACTTACTGATACATACAAAGGCATCATTAATAGTGTTTAACATGTCTTTCTATATACGACTCATTATCTTCAACCCTTACTGCGGCAGTTATAAATGTTTTCCACATTGTTGTGCACAAAGCAGACAACCGCATCACTGACACACTGTACCTGTACAGAGCATGCAAACAGAGGGTTCTTTTAATGTAAAGGAAGTACATTGACCTGTGATTTAATTTTTGCATTATCAAGTTGAGAACGTTAATTTCCTACCCATTAAGTGATTTCACATTAATTATGCAAAACTTAATTTATACTATAGTTTAGAGACTGTTGCGTGTTGTCCAATTAATAAGCGAATTTACTTCTTTTAGAGTCAGTCCCACCAAATTGTAAATTGTCTGATAACAATTGAACGTGTAAAATATGTGATGGAAATATCGGATTTTGTTCCCTTATCTAACAGTGACATTTTTGAGCTATCTGAGCTTCTATTGACAGTGGTGGGACAGGCCTTTACTGTTGTTTTATTTTTGTATCTGTGGGGTTATCTGTAGGTTGATTTATGCTAAAACATGTAGACAAGTCAATTCAGACTGTTTGTAAATAGCTTTACATTGATGTGAGCCAAAAGCCGATGCGCATCGGTATTGTTTGTTTCCACGAAATGACTGTTGGAAAGTGGATATACGATACAGTCAGCGACACAAACAAATCAAGATATAAATTGGTATATTAATTTGAACTTTAACGCTTAGTGTTAGAGTCTATTATACAGCGTGTTGATTACTTTGTATAAAAGCTTTGTTGTAGGGTGTACTGTTAACAGTTTTCGACGCAGTCTGCTAATGGATTTGAAGCGCAACATTGTTTTCGGATGCATCGCAACAAATGGAAATCGGACATTTGCAATCAGAAAGGTTTTTTGTGATAATTTGCATAACAATGTAAGTGTATGGATTAATGCGACGTAACTCTAATATTCCTTTAAGTATTCTATCATGTTCAAAAAGTACCGTAATTTTTTTTTTAAAGGCGGAAAAAAGAGATTATTTGAAACAAATCTTACTAATATTATAAATGCGAAAGTTTAGATGGATGGATGGATGTTTGTTAGCATTTGTAGCCTAAACGGCTGAACGGATCTCCATGAAATTTGGCACAGGTTTAGAGCGCACTCTGGAAGAACAAATAGGCTACTTTTTATCCCTGGAATAGTTATGGTTCCCGTGGAATTCATTAATTTAGTTTTTTAATGTTTACTCGATCATTCTGCAACGGTTCAACATATCTTATTGAAATTTGGCACAGATATAAAACAAAGTCTGGAGTATACGTGAGATAAGGTTCATCCCCGAGAAATGTCCGGTTCCCGAGGGATACGTAGCTTTATGTAATTTTTATAGTTTGTATCTTTTCTAACACCACGCGTAGGAAGTCGCGGGCAACAGCTCGTAATTAATAATTTCTCTTCTTTTGTTATTTTTATCATCAAGGTGTGCATCTTTGACTAAACTATCGCACAACTGATGTGCGATTGTCAATTGTTTCGCAGTCGATTCAACTGTTTTGTTACGCAACTAAAAATCGAGTGCGTGCACGTCCATGTAAGGTCATAGGACTCAAACCGAGACTAATCAGTTGTGCGATAATTTCGTTTCAGGTGCGCACGCTCTAGTCTATTCCCAGAAGATTGTGAAATTTTATTTCTTCTAATTACGGTTGACTGTCCACAAACAGTTTACCAACATAATATTCTATATTCAAAAACAAAGTTTCAGTTGCAATAAACCGTTTTCATTAAGAACAAAGGAGTAAGTCTCAGGATGCATCTAACGATATCGCTCCAACTTCTCTGACTCAATTTAACGGAACTCGTCGGCAATTTGCACAAATTGGAGTGCGGTGGAGTTGAGTTGGGCGTTATCGTACCCGAGTACAGATGTCTTAATGTGTGATGCAGTCGCTAACGTCTTTAGTTCTGTTGCAATTACTTAAGGAAGTAGCTAATCGGGAATCATAGAAGTTATTCTGCTTATCTTAATTAAATGTTTTAATTATAGTTTCCTATGCTGTAGTACTGATAAAAAAAACACTATTTATTGACCAAAGAAAATTATGAAAAAGAACATAACTTACAAAATTATTATTACTGAAATAAAAAAAAATCTTTGCCAAAAGGAGATGGCTCAGCTGATGCGACCTTCAGCTTGTCACTAAAGGTTGCCCTGGTTTTCAGCCTTGCATTTCAGCCTTTATTGTTGACTTGACTATACTTGTATAAGTCACTATGACATAGACTCTTTCTATTTTAGAAATGTATTTCTATGTCTATCTTATGTCATTTCGTTTTAATTAAAAACTATTCTTCGCACATGAATTCGTTATGAGTATTTTTATCATCATAGTCAGCTATATACGTTGCCACTTATGGGCTTGGAGCCTCCCCTAAGTTAGTGGTAACTAGGCTATATAACTCAGTGCGGGTTGGTTCACTGTACTTATTTGAATTTCTTAATCGATGTGCAGGTTGCATCACGGTGTTTCCCTTTACCGAAGAACGTCAGATAAATGTAAATAGGTAATTCGTAAAACATATTGGTTCAAGACGGGATTTGTTCCCGAGACCTAATTTTACAAACGAAGTTCTTAATTCCTAACCTACCAACATTATGTATAAATATGAGCAAGTATTAACACCGTATGAAAAGTGTGTTTCGAAGTATTTTTTTCTGATATTAAATCGTAAACATTGCATTAATTTCTTGCTCGTCTGATCCATAAATATTAACGAAGCCAACGTTTATTGTTTTGTTTTATTTCGGTCTCGGGAACACGACAAACATGGAGTTATACTAATTATTCTGCCTTTGGGCGATTTTACGATCGAATACATTTTTGGATACGTTTTTCATAGCATAGCTTACACATTAGGTATTTTTAACCGAAGCAGACTGTATGGTTTATTTCACCTTTTTTTTTTACTTTTTTCTTATCTAGTTAGTTAGTTGTAAGAAAATAGAGTGTGGCAGTAAGATTAGTATATACTAATATTATAAAGTGGAAAGATTTTGTTTTACGTAAAAAAAAAAATTAAAAACAACTAGACTGATATTAAATATTCCTTCAGATTAAAAAAACTTCTCGGTTTAACATAGGCTATCTTTATTAATGAAAATATATTTTTTTTAAATTTAGCGTTGACAAAGTCAATTGGTTTTAATGTTACGTTACAGTATATAGTTTTAATAATTCAAATTAAAAATATGTTCTCGATCTTTCTTTAAAATAAATAAATAAAATGGTATTTTGCACAAGATAGCATTCAACAAAAGACGGAAAGCTTTTCAGCAGAACCACTGAAACTGATGTAGATAGGACACACATCAAAATTTCATGAATAAATGAACACGTCAAAAGGCATACAGGATGTTATCTCAAATCAAACATTCACATTCAAGTGGTACTTGGAAAATAGTGGTGACTTATTAAATAATAGTATGATTTTGGAACCTATCTGATATAAATTAAGGTCTATATTAGAATAACTGTACTGTAAATATTTATATTTAATGTACAGATATAAAACGTTAAAGTTTTTACACGGTTAAAGTTTAAATGGCTGAACGGAAGAATGAAATTTGGTATAGATGTAGAGGATATTCTGGAAGAACACATAGGATACTTACTTTTGTTTTTTTTTTATTCCTCGCGGGCGGAATCGCAGGCGGAAGCTAGTATTGAAATAATAAAAAAACTGGGCCGATTTCAAAAATTCTTTCACCATTAAAAAGCTAAGTTATCAGTAAGTAACATAGGCTATGTTTTTTTTTTATTTTTTGTTAATTTTATGCAGGTGTAGTCGCGAGCAACAGTTAGTTGTTAACATACTAACATTTCTTTGAATTGCGGGATTCGAACACACGACCTCTAGATTTAGTCCGTACTCTTATCCATTAGGCTATCGGTGCTTCCCTTACAATGAAATAGTATTTTTTTATATTATAAGTTGGCAAACGAGCAAGCGTCCACCTGAATCCGCCAAAATGGCGAAGCGACCGCTGTCCATAGACATCCGCAATTGCAAATGCGTTGCCTACCCTTATCCGACAGGGGAGGAGACGCACATAAAGAGGATATCTCCCCTTCCCATGTATCTCCTCTTCAAATCCACTTCCTCTTCCCTTCCTCACCTTATAAGAAAAGGGTGGTAAAGAGAAAGGGACATAAATTAGGCCTCCGGCATTACACTCATCAGACGAAACACGGAATTGCTTCCATTTTACGCCTGTCTTCTGTGTGCCGGCCTATTCGTGCTAAAATGTTAAAGCGGGCACTACCACTGTAAAAATAGATAGATAGAAATAGATACCGTTACTTCTATAATATATACTTATATTTTTCACATAAAGATACATAAACCAAAAGTCAATCATCGACCCCATATTTCGCGTACAATAGACATAGCTTCAATATGCGGCCTCTAAAAGGGATCGGGTTTTAAAGCTGTCGCGTTGAGCGAAGCAATTTACTCGTTTGATTGATGCACGTTTTGGGTATTACACGGCGCTATGCAGACTTATGAAAATCCTCTAAAGTCACTGATAATAATAAATATTCAGAATGGAATTGTGATTTATTTCATCCTTTAAACATTTTACGCGCTTTTATTTTTATTTTCATAAAACTTAGTTATTAAAGCATTTTAAATAGAATATAAATGTATTTGTTTCTGTTTATATCTGAAGGTGATCTATATGAATCTATATCTATACTTTAATATTGTAAAGAGGAAAGATTTGTATTTTTATATGTATTAAAATAATTCTAAAACTACTGGGCTGATTTCACCATTAAAAAATACGTTATCAGTGAGTAACATAGGTAGTAACATACACATGTTTTATTACTTTTTAATTTCACGCAGACGAAGTCGCGAGCAACAGCTAGTAACTACTTTTTAACTTTAGTTGCGTTGGAGTCTTTTAAATAATTTCGAATTAAAACTAGACACTTTTTAATATCCTTCCAAAGTGCATGTCTAAATGTTCATATCTCTGTATATTACATTGTCTATCGGTTTGTCGGAGGGCCATTATGGGAGAGTAAACAAGTGTAACAGCATTTACATGACTCCTTTGTGGCTCGCGCGGACGATCGCTGCGTTTGAATATTTTAAAATTCGTTTAAAAATTGCTTTTAAAAACGATGCATCGATTCAAAACGTATTTCGGATTGAGCACTTCGTAAAAAAATCAAAGAATAGCTTTGTTTGATTATCTTTGACAATTTAGTGAAAAATAGTTGCCAATATTTCTTTACGCCTTTTTCTATCACTTTACGTCAATCGTACTCATACTAATCTTACTAATATTATAAATGCAAAAATTTATATGGATGGATGTTAGTTAGAGTTTGTAGCCTAAACAGTTAAATGGATCTCGATGAAATTTGGCATAGACATAGAGGATAGTCTGTAAGAACACATAGGCTACTCACTTTTGTTTTCTTTAATTCCACGCGGACGGATTCGCGGGCGAACGCTAGTACTAATATAAAATAAGTACAGATGTAGATCATAGTCTGGAAGAATAGAAACAATACTTACTAAGTTTTTAATTTCTCGCGGACAAAGTAATGCAGGGGTGGCAAACATTTATGATCAGAAATATTTAATGCGGTCTTGATGTGCCTATCGAATAATTTTTACTGCGATTATTACGTCACTACCATGGTGCACCTACTTCAGAATTTTTTCGTAGTGTTTTTATGATTATCCACTTGCTCAAATGTTATGTCGTGTGCCAGTAGTTTTTTTTTAACTTCTATTTTTAACTTCTACGGACTCTTGGTCCGTACTCTTTTTGCATAGTTTGTTTTTTTTTGTTGCATAATCCGTATGTCATTAGTGAGTTCCCTTTTTTTTATACAATTATACTACTGCTTTTACTTATACTAGCGCGACAGTAGTTCGCCACCCCTGGACTAGTGAATGTTGCTAGTAATGTTTCCCAAATTAAATAATCATAATATACCAATATGTGATATTGACATTTGATCCAGCTTGTATATTAATTATGAAACCAACAGAGCGTATCAGTAAACAAGCTGTACGAGCTGTTATAATTTGTGCTTAACATGTAATTAAAGGGTTGCATACTGTCAACACATCAATGTTAATATCAAAGCACTCGTATTCTCTTTATAGCGCGCTCAATTAGCTCGCAATCGTGAAGCGATCACCAACCTTCGGTCGATTAAAATTTTCAATGCGTCAAAAAGCCGGTCAGGATCAAAGGGAGATAGCCTATTCATTTCAGTGGAAAATATAGCATGTATCAATGATATACATTTCTAGATACGTTAAAGTATTTTTATAACTGGATTCCTAAAGTATCTTCAGATCAATTATTTACATTTTGAACTCTACATTATTCAGTGTTGGATCATTAATTAATACCACAGTTTTTGATGTATTTGTCTAAATAATGTTGTAAATAAGAAAGCTTAGATGGATGGATGTTTGTTAGAGTTTGCCGCCTAAACGGCTGAACGGATCTCGATAAAATTTGGCACAGGTGTAGAGCATAGTCTGGAAGAACACATAGACTATTTACTAAGTTTTTTAAAATTTCGCGCGGATGTAGTCGCGGGCGAATGTTAGTTATATTTAACTTAAACACATTTTTATGTTGTTAGGTTTAATTCTATATTTCACATTCATGCTCATTTTACGTTAATATAAAAAAAAAACATTTTAACTTTCTTTAAGCATTTGGTTGGTAACACTCAATTTTTGACATAAAAAGAAAAGTGATTTTACTTTGTTAGCTAATAAATTCATTGTCTCTTCTAGCATTCTTATTCCACGTGTGCGTGATTGGGTGTTTATTGAATCAGGCTTCCTGTTATTTTGTTTCAATGGCCGTGGAGTTGCGGCCGCGCAAAAAGCTCTGCGGTCTCAAAGGCTTCATATCATGAAGGGAATCTACACATGTGGATATTCCACGTACTTTCGCATGTGTGTTTTGCGATATTTAAGGACGGGAATACACGTGTAAGTAGCTAGTACGATATCATTTTGTGAAGTTACAATTAACACTGACGCGACTGTTCTCATACGATCTCGTTAAAATGCGACGACTTGGTGCCTTGTGTATCTACCTTTATGTAATTTATTATGACATTTTCGTGAACAAAAAGAATTGTGAGGTTTTTACTTTTACGAAGTCGTTGAAATTATACACAGAAGAAAAAATAACTTGAAAACTACTGCAAAGTATAAACACATAATGTAAAATTTTCTGTGTAAAATGAAATCTCCTGGGAAACTACGTTTTTCACGATCACCTTCCTGAAAGAGGAAAAAAGGGCACGTATTTTTCAACGACAGTGATACGCCGATACGCATTACAGGTACAAGCACTTGCTATGTTAAAAGCGCGATGATTTTCATACCAATGCACTCCCCTGTCTCCCCTTGCATTATATTGTCAAAGACCCCGAAGTGCATCGCTATATGTATGTGAGTCATAGAGTAATGTAGGTATAGAGGTGACGAGGATGAACCATAGAGTACTGTTTTTTGTATTATAGCCACTAATAATGTAGAGTTTCGAAATTGTAGTTACACAAAAATACAATTAAGCGTTGTTGACTAACGCCTAGACACTCCTAACTTAGGGTAGCCTTGAAATGGGGACATATAGTGAGCTGAAAAAAGAATTAGTTATGTACTGTGTGTTTAAATTAAGTTAACTAACTTGAAATGCAAAAAAATGTAACATTTATTTAGGTTTACGTATAAAATTTTTAATACTGGTTGTATAATAGGTGTGCTTTCATATTTAAGAGTGGTCTCTGGTCATTGCAAAAAAGGTGCATAAAACGGATATCTTAACGTACTAAGACATAATAAATAGTTGACATCTGTAAATATCCTTGAAGTAGTTAAACTTTTAAAGTATTTTAGCTATTTTATGTTTTAAACTTCGGTGATAACAATTACTGCATCGATCACCACTTTTTTTAGGTTTTTCAAATCTTATGAAGTTCAAAGTTTCAGTGGTCATACCAACTATCGGTACTCCCCTATAGGGGAAGTCGACAAAGCAGTGGTGAGTAATTACAGAAAAATGGGGAATAAGTAGGTCAGTGTGTATGTGTGCGTTAAATTAAAACATGCGAGCTCACGCGGCGGAGTAAAGTATGCGGCAAGGGTTATGAAGGTATAGGCAAATGTGTTTATCATAAATATCTACAATACCTGTGATTAGAATGTCTTATGTCTCCGTAGTGGGTTTCCACAGTGCTCTCTAGCTGTCTACATCCTGGGTTCTGCGTTTGGTATCGGACCATGACACGTCTTGCCTTCACGTTGAACGCTATGAACATCGCCATATTTGTGTAGGATTACCACGCTTTTGGTTTACATCTATAGATAAAGATTAATTCTAACATGACCAGTTGACTATATTGTTTGACAGAAAAGGGCAACACAGGTTTGTGGATTACATAATCTCATGAAACCCAGGTCACGTCGGACAGGACACCGGTGGTTAAAACCGGTTCTTAGTGACCACCTTGTAGTGTAACGAGTGGGACATTGGAATCTCTGGTGGAACCCACCTGTGTAGCATTGTGTCCTCTTGTAGCCTAAAGTAAGCGCAATAAATAAAATAATCTTAAGCTATCTTTGTTATATTAAGAATGCGAATATTAAGATGGGCAGATAGATGCCTGTTACAGTTTTAAATTTGGCATAGACGTAGAAAATAGTCTAGAAGAACACATATGTAAATTTTTAGCTAATTAAAGTTCAATTGTTATATTAATAGTAGTATATTTTTCTGAATATCCATCACATATCAGATCTGTTTTTTAAAGTATTTTATGAAAATATATAGAATATGTCGTAAATGTAGTGTATATTTCAAGCAGCTTTAGGTCGTAAGAGATAAAAGCACTAGAAAGGAGCGGTCGTGTGCTTGCATACGCGATCGCTCATTTACCGAGAATCAGAAAATACATGACTAAAGTGGAAAGTGCCGCTTGTAACTCATAAGAGCATTTCTTGTATGTTTGAAAAATCTTACTAATATTATAAACGTGAAAGTTTAGATGGATCTTTTTAGCCTAAACTGCTGAAGGGATTTCGATGAATATGTATAGATGTAGAGGATAGTCTGTAAACAGAGGTTATTTACTTTTTAAAGCTAGTATTTTATAAATGTAAACCTAGCGATTAGACTGAGGTTAAGGGTTTCTTTTCTTTACTAATTTCTTATTTAAATTCAAAATTGGAAGTATTTCTGTGCTATCAAATTATTTTTTACATATGACAGGTTTCTCAGTTACATTTAACTAATCGTTAGTGTTTTTGTTTCGATAACTTCATGAAATGTAATTCCAATTTTACTCCATTGAAACTTAGGTCAAACCAATACTAATCAATCATTAGCTAGTGATGAAATAAACCGAAACATCAGAAACCTAGAATTTTAACCATATCGCTAGTGGTGTAAATGTATGCATGTCGAAATTCATTTGTCTGAATCGTGTTGCAGCGCAGTTCAATTCTGTAATTTCGTTCGTACGTCAGTATTGGCACATTCCATCGTGTTGCAGTTAATATGTTTTACTTGGACGTTTATTAAAGTGTCCATGATTAGATGAACTTTAAATTGATTAAAGTGATGTTCTAAAAGGTTGATGAGGTTGTTAAAGTAGTTAAATAAAATTACTAAACATAAGAATTTATTGTATAGACTGCTTTTATATGCTGCTGCTTGTATATGCTGGTATACTAAAGTTCAGAGACAATTGAGGTGTTTCTGTAATATAAATTTCAAATTGACATTAAGTGTTTGCCAGTTAACTTATGTTACTACATCAAGTCAAGAGACAAACATATATTTCGATTTTGATTGGTTCCTATTTAAACTTAATATTACTTTACTAACCTAGTTATTTGTTGAAAGTACCAATATGTTTAAGTGTCGGTAACACAAAATTGTATAAACAATGCCTACCGCTCGCCCTTTCGCCGCCCTGTCATTGCGATGCAGAATGACGTCATTGAATCCAGAGATGGATTTGGCCCATAATTCCTGAACACAAAACTCGCACCATGACAAGAAATTCATTTGAGAATTACACCAGCTTTCTTACACATTGCTCGTTGCAAATGTTAACATTTGACAGTTGGTTTTAGTGAAGCAGCAATGGTTGGTGAATATAGGTATGATCGTGTTTTGTTTATTTGTAATTGGCAGGTGACGTTGTCATTTAGGGAGCTGATGGGTAGACATTAGGGCGTCTGCATCGTTGTGGGCTGGACGCTTCCATTTGTTAAGGGTCCTGTGTAATTTTGTTAATGCGTCCAGATAACGGGTTGCTCGGAAAAAAGTGAACGTGGAAAATATGTCAATTGACAATACCGAAGGGGTTACGGGGTGGTATAAAGCTGGATATCCAACAAAAAAACCTAAACTCAACATTTTTGAAATACTTTTACTTGAATAAACATTAGTAGCGACTTCTTATAAAAACTTAACAATTACTAGCTGTTCCCGTGCGGCTTCATCCGCATGATTATGAAAATTTTATTTTATTGTTTACATTTGCCAAATTATTAATTGCAAATGTCAAAATGATATGACATGATAACAACCTTCACAGTCTTGCTTCCTTAATGTTGGTTTTTTCCCACATAAGGGTTTTTATCCAAAATTATTACCCCCTAAGTTTAATGGCTTGAAAATATATAGCCTAAAGCGTCATGCAAGTGTAGGGCTTTTTATTAAAAACAGAACTATTCAAAAATATGCTGTAATTGCTGACATCTTAGGCAACAAAGTAGTGTGTGTTTACGCTTTATTATAATAGTATAGATAAATATAGCTACATTCACGTTTTCAATTCCATAGCATAATAAAAGAAAATTACACTGCTATAAAACATCCAACGCAGAAGGTCAAAATTGTACGTAATTTCTCTTTCATTTTCCGAGAAGTCGTTCATAAATTTTCCATCCCTTTGTAGTTGTAAAGATAAACCTTGAACTATTCTCGTCTAAATGGATATCTAAGATCATGCAGCGAGTCCTTGTCCTTGGCAATGGCTTTGGCATTGAATACAGTTTGTTCCTTTTGCAACTTCAAAATCTTATTAATATTATAAATGCGCTACCAGATGGACGGATGTTTGTTTGTAGCGTAAACTGCTGAACGAATTTCGATGACATTTGGGCATAGATTGGATAGTCTGGAATACATAAGCTACTTACATTTTTTTAAATCCAGGCAGACAGAGTCGCTAGCGTAAGCTAATTATTTATATTACAAATGCGAAAGTTTAGATAGATGTTTGTTAGGGTTTGTAGCCTAGTCTGGAAGAACACATAGGCTAGTTTTAATCCAGGAAATAGTGCGTGGGATATGTTATTTTCATGTTTACAAATATTCGCGATAAGCCCTCAAGATACATCTTCGTCGATGTTAGTATGGTGGTATAAACTACATGTGTTGTACGAACTACCCATGCTATGTATACTATATAGGACGGAAATTAGAAGTATTTTGCGTCCCATTTCATTAGGGAAAAACAGAAGTTTCTTTTTAATTCGTATTGTTACACGTAAAAGTCTAATTACAAGCAAAAATCTAATTTCATTATACGATCCGCTACTACAACTATTAAAACACATATTTATAGTTTCTTGTAAGTATTTTGTACTGCAAAAGTTAAATTTTGCTGACTTTATTTTTAAATTGTTATTTTAGTGTTTTAGATTATGAAAATTTTATTTTATTGTTTACATGTGTCAAATTATCAATTGCAAATGTCAAAATGACATGACATGATGACAAAGCATGGCAACCTTGCTTCCTTGATGTTGGCAGCACCTTATGGTCTCTTTCCCACATTAGGGTTTTTATCCAAAATATTTACCCCCTAAGTTTAATGGAGTGAAAATATATAGTCTAAAGCGTGACGTAAGTGTAGGGCTTTTTATAAAAAAGGAATTATTGAAAAATATGCTGTAATTGCTTCTTAGGCAACAAAGAAGTGCGTGTTTACGCTTTATTATAATAGTATAGACAGATTAGAAGAATTGAATCTTTTCTTTATTATTCATAGTCGTGTAAGGAACAAACTTATAGTCCTTGACATTCAAGCAAGGCTATGCAACAAAGAGCTCCCACACAGCACGTGTACATTTTAATTTAATGCCTTCTTGTGTAAAGACGAGAGACTTTCCGCAGAGAAAACTTTTATTACCCTTATAAATAAACATTGATTTTAACTTGTATTTGTTTTCTCTTTTAGAATATTCTTATACATTTTGAAGGATATTTTTCAGTGTTATGAAAAAATGAATAAAAGAAGTGACAGAAGCTAGGAGCTATAAGGGGAGATTCTAATTTAGCTTACAAACTGTTTATTAATAGTTCCGAAACATTATTAATAATGTAATATAGCCTATGTTACTCACAGATAAATTACCTTCCTGATGGTGAAAGAATTTTTAAAATCGGCAAAGTGGTTTTTGAGTTATTTCAATACATACAAAAATACAAAAATAGAAAATTTTTCTCTTTATAATATTAATATAGATAAAAAATGCAGGAAAAAAGTATATTTCAATGTTTTGTTAATATTTGTATTAATGAATTTAATTCATACCAATTTAGCAATAGATCGAATTAATACAATATTAAATTAATTATTTAAAACAATACTTTAAAAACCTTTTGGCATAGGTGCAAGCAAGTTATCTTCCAGTCCTATTTCTGGCTGGAACTGCTTCATTTTGTAAATCCCGTTCAAACCTCTTCTCGTGCCCCAACTGTTTGCTACCAACCAATATTTCGAACCATCTTCTTCTCCATAACCAATTACACGTACACTATGCAAGCCATTATAATAACCGTACTTATGAACGTAAACTCCATGAGTGTATTGTTCAATATCAGTATAAATATTAAAAGTTGCTTCTATAGGTCCATTGGTGACTAATTCAGCTTTGATTTGATCTTCATTTGATGGTACTTTGTAAACACGACCGCCGTAGTTCTTATCCTGATTATAATCTGCACCATTCAGACATGCCCGGGAACAGTATTGGTCGTTCACTAATGCGTCGTTGTCATAGGGTTGGCAATCATAACTTACAAGTCCACTATTGATCCAGAATTCAAAGGCTCTTGTAGGGTTGCCACCAGTACACAATGCTCCGTCATGACAGTTGCTGCAGCAACTTAGATCTTGTTCGGAGAGATCTTTGTTGTTATTCGCGTGGATGCAATTGCGATCAGTAGCGGTGGTAGCGGTACCGAACATCCAACAGGATCCGCAGTTCTTTTGATCGTATATCTTACTTATTGAGGGACAATATGACCATTTGTCTCTAGCATCGAATGATTGAGGCAAGGTTATTGCACTGATATCGTGGTTCACCATCGGTAGGTTAATTTCATGGCTTATGTAGCTGCAATGCTTATGATCGGAATCCAGACCCTCAGCGCCTATTTTAAATGTAAGATTCAAACTATTGAAATATTCAACGAATTCAGATGTTTCTAATGTTTTGAATTTGGAATGAATTTCTGTATCGAATGCTGCGGTAACACCGATTATTAGAACTAAAAAGTAAAACATTTTGAAAACTTTGCGGTCGGATTGTAAAGTAAAGAACTAATTTCGCGTACATAGTTTTTATATTGATTTTCAAGTTATAATTATTTAAGTTATTACCATAAAGAATATTACATAAATGCGACATATGAAACGCACTAAATTCCTTTGCCTTGCAATAAAAATCAGTAATTAAAATAAATAAATAATTTATGATGTAGTTATTTGTTTACGTAGATATTTTAAATACCGGTATAGAAACACGGAATGTATAATCTATACATATAATAAAATTGGAGTGTCTGTTTGTAATATCAAAACAAAAATTCCAGATTTCGGAAAGATAATGTGTTTGCGTTGCTGATAACGAAAATCGCATTTAAAATGTTTTCGTCTGTCTGTCTGTCCGCAATTTGCGTTTGTTTCGGATAATCTCCCAAACGGCGGGGCGGTTTCGACCAGACTTTACTGAAGTGTAACTGACATAGACGGGAATGTTATAGGCTACTTTTTTATCTTATAATTGAGCGGACGAAGTCGCGGGCAACTGCTAGTTTTAAAATGTAACTTGAGACCTTAAATGTTTTTACTAATGGTTTTTATTACATGTCTGAACGTTTTGAATTACACAT
The DNA here is from genome assembly GCF_000836215.1 of Papilio polytes. Lineage (NCBI taxonomy): Eukaryota > Metazoa > Arthropoda > Insecta > Lepidoptera > Papilionidae > Papilio > Papilio polytes. The sequence goes on from NW_013528526.1 coordinate 1,222,339, forward strand.
TTATGCAAATGTTATTTTTTTTAAACGGTTAAATTTGCATTCATTTGAGGCCTCGTTTTTGGATGTTCAATGGGACATGCGGGATATAAATATTGTCTCGTTTTTTGTTTCTTCCGTTTAGCATAACACCCCGGGGCCGGATGATTATGCGTCGCTTAAAAATAATATTAACCTTCTAATATAAATGACTTCATTTTTTGGATAAAACGTAGCGGAAATAAACTGAAATTATACAGATGGCTTTCTATCTTTTGCACTCTTTAGTTTATATCTGTTAAATATTAAATATTGTGTTATTTAATTAGGGTGAAAGCTTGGATCGGAGTGATTGACCATTTTTCTACATTCATACATACCCTTAACAACCTCCTTCGGGCGTATGTTCCTTCAAACTATGTCTTAAATTATAATATTAAAAAGAAAAATACTTAGTCCTACAAACATATTACCGTTTTAATTAGTTACCTTTGACATTTTAATTAAAAAGTTATTACGTAGCATGAGTACATCCGGCGTAGCACCTATAAAGCATAAATAAACTACGAGCTGCTACGAACCCCGTAGCAGTGCTACAAAAGTGCCCACATCAACTGCCTAGGTGTTACATCTTTAACGCCCCAACCCTCTTTGCACCCCTTAGAACGTGTACATGACGCTACTGACCTATATGAAACTACCCTCTGCTTCTTTACAGGTATTTCAATTATTCAAAGTACCCTCGTAGGTTCTGTTAGGGTTGGTAAAGATCGTAGCAATTTTATATGCAATTCCCTTCGTAAAAGTTACGTGACATTTTTCTTAAGGGCAGTACATACGAAGCAAATTGTAATCACATACAATTTTATCTTAAATCATGTATTGGAAAGATATCGCAAAGAAAAAGTTGTATCTTAATCAATTAATGAAAGTGTACGCAGTAAAATCATTGTTAAGCCTATTAGTAATGCAGACGTCGTCTTGAAGTTAGGTTATCGACCAAGTTACGAGCGTGAAGCGATTTAGAACAATAAATTTGTTGGACAATTAAGGTACCGTTCTAACATTCGTTTGTTCATATTTTTAAACAATAATTGTAATAACTTGTCTATTACTTATATTACCTCTTAAGAAATGATTTGATTGCTTTGAGTTCGATTTCGGAGCTATGAAAATGAACTCAATGCATAATCCAAGGTAATTCAAGCTCAATTTTTACCAGATAGAATTCTGTATGGACGTAGTCGCTATCCTACTTTATTATGATTACTTAAGTGTGTTGAATATTGTTAGGAAATAGTAGGAAACGGAAGGAAAAGGGGGGTAGTTTTAAAAAATACTTGCAAGGAGTCTCACAGGGCTCAGTCCGACAGTTCGTCAGTCGCGCATTCTCAGTCCGACAGTACATTTATTTCTAGTCGTCACCATGGAACGTTCGATATCTTTACATACTTGATTTGTGTTAGTTTTAACATTATTAACAAGTATTGTTGGTATGGCCGATCGTCCATATTTTTTAAATCATTTGTATCGAAAAATCTAAACATGTATTTTATCAAAAACGAATTTAAGACGGTGTAATTTACGTATGATGATGCTGATGGCACCGACTAGTTTCGGAGCAGTCGAAGGGTAATGTAAAACGAAAGTTTAGTTAATTTAATTTATTTAATTATGGTAACACAAACGGTACGTTTATCACTTATACCACAGTCTATCTTACCATTGACGACTATTTATCAATGTCTTGTCTGGGGGCCGACCATCCGATTACATCGTGACATCTTCATTTTGCCTCCCCCGAGTTCTTAAATTTACTTGCTGTTTGACTCGTGCCCGTTATTAATCTGTTACATCATTAATTAACATCACTCCGGTTTATCCATTAGCGTTTGATATCTTTTAATGAAATACCTTTTGTTTTTAAAAGATTATCAAGGGCGTTGCTTCTTTGTTTCTTTTCAACTCTACAGCCATTTGTGGGCCTTGGCTTGGTCCGGCAACTTTTTTATTTCAGCCTTTTTCTGGCCACGGTCCTCCAGTTTATTTCTTTGTTGTTAGTGTTTATTAGAGCAACGTCTAAGCCAGGTGTGATGTACCTTTTGTTATCAACTAGCTGTTCCAGTGCGGCTTCATCCACATGAAAATATGACAACTTCATTTTATTGTTTACCTTTGTCAAATTATCAATAGCAAATGTCAATATGACATGACATGACAAACCTTAGCAATCTTCCTTCCTTGAAGTTGGCAGCAACTTATGGTCTCTTTCCCACATTAGGGTCTTTATCCAAAATATTTACTTCCTAAGTTTAATGGCGTGAAAATATATAGCCTAAGGCGTGACGTAAGTGTAGGGATTTTTATAAAAAAAATAATTATTCAAAAATATGCAGTAATTGCTGACATCTTAGGAAACAAAGAAATGTGTGTTTACACTTTATTATAATAGTATAAAGTGTAGATGTACTATTTTTTAAGTAATGTTTAAACAATTCATGGACATTTTAAAGTTGTCTTTGTGATTATCGAGGACATCATTCGCCTCAGTAAACATTTTTATAATGTAGGTATAATAAATAATGTTACTAAGAGGTGTGCCGAAAATATGGTGCACTTGAAATCAGTTAATTGGGTAAATGGAAAAAAAATAAAACGACTTCATCAATATTTTTGTTATTAATAATAGAATATTTTTTTAAGGATTATAACTTTTATCTAAATACTCTGTTATGTAATTTAATTCGTTTTATTCATATAAATTTTCCATAAGTTTACTTTACAATATTTAAGTGGAATTTTCCACTGACGATCTGCACTTCGTTTCCCTACTCCACGGACGGAATGCAGATTGCAGGCCAGGTGTTTCCGATGTTATTACCATTATTAGAGTAACTTTCTCATATAGCGATTGCAATCTTCTTTTATTTCTGACTAGAAATTATTTTAACGTACTAACAGTAATATTAACTTCAAAGCCAGAAATACTTGTAATTCTTCAGCACATAAAAATATTGTTTTTAAAATAATTTAATAGCTTTTGTTTAAAAATAATAAAAGCCATACACATTATTTAATTCTCTACGAAAAGTATATTTGCCGCTATTTTAGTATAATAAATTAAAGTCAGATAATATAAGTGATTTAAACATTATTAACGGTTATGGAAATAAACAGTAAACCTAAGAACGCGCACACACCATTTACTAAACTAACAAACAACTGTTTAGTCTCGCTTTGATTGCTATGAGCTTGTATGGAGGTACGCACATTACTGGAGTTTTAGTTGTGCAACTAAACAGTTAAATGCTGCGAATCGACAATCGCATAACAGTTATGCGATAGTTTAGTCAAAGGTGTGAGTCGCACTAAAAATGTGAACAAGTCTATCCATTTCGATGTCTGTGGTATTATTGCGATGCCAAAAGCATCGACGGATTTTATAAGATGCGTTCGAAAGATTTATTTGAAAGTGCATTTCTGTGTTCGACGAATGTTATGAGAATAGTAAAATTTGTATAAATAATAATTTTATGCTATAAAGCGACGGGAAAAGATTGCGAGCTTTGAAAATCGTGAAACTGAATTTAAAATAGATATACTATATTTTCATAGAGCTATGGAAATATGAAAATACTACCTTTTGCATGCGACTCCGTTCTACTGAAATTAAAAAAGTAAGTATCGAAATCCCTTCAGCAGTTTAGGCTACAAACTCTAACAAACATCCATCGAAACTTTCGTATTTAGTGAAAATATGTGACTGTTATTACTACGTAAATTTTAGGAACAGTTAAGCATTTTCATTTTAATAGTATAATTTTATTATTTGATCCATTGGTAAATTAAAGGTTTTTGAAAGGTGTCAAACAATATATAGAATTAAGTCGTCATTTACAAGTGTACTTACTATACTATAATTACTAATTAGTAACCCTAGACTTTAAATTATAGTACCTAACACACCTATTTTACACGAGACTAACTACTAGGTCATTAAAATAGAAGCACCCTTTAATTTTACACACCTCGTACAATTGTCTAGAATCTAGTTTAGCCATCTATCTATTTCTCTGTACACCTCATTACACGAACACCTGAATACGTAGGTAGTGGTTACACAAATTGGAACCCCATTTACTTTACGACTGACGCCTTCACAAGCTGTCACTGATCGTAAATTACACGCTGGTATCAAGACATCATTTTTTTCCATTTTAACAGAGATTTTAAGAATATATATAGAATAGGCGCAGTGAAAAATATTCACCGGTAATTTCTCTGATAGGTAACATATCAGTTGTCATGTTTAGTACGCCATCTCGTGTCCTTGTTTGTAATAAAAATTGTAATAAGCTCCATCTTTTGTTATAATTAAATACTATTTAGTGACACTTATTGACAACTAAATCATACTAATATTATAAATGCGAAAGTTTAAATTGATAGATGGATGTTTGTAAGAGTTTGTAGCCTAAACAACTGAATACATCTGAATATAATTTAGCATAGATGTAGAACATAGTCTGGAAGAACACATAGGCTACTTACTTTTGTTTTTTTTTAACGCGAAAGTCGCGAGTGTAAGCTAGTTAAAAAATTATAATAATTATATTTCCATACGGTTTTGATGATATCAACGTGATGAAAAATATCTCAAGTGAAATGTCTACTATGCTTACTCTATGTATGTTTTAATCTCTTTCCATTTTAACTATACGTTCTAGTGATGTGCACAAATTACACGGCCGGCTTGGAACCGAACCAGATGCAACGAAACACCAATTAAACTGACATTAGTCGACGAATATGATATTAATACGACTGCCGGCGATCAATGAATTAAAAATGTTCTAACAAAATTGATGTATCAATTTATATTCTGTATCATAAAATAGGTTTTATTTAATTAAATTCATTTAAAAAGTAAATAAAAACTTAGGAGATTGTATGATTTGAAACATAACCTCTCTAAACTTAGGTAACTCTTTTTTTTCATAATGTAATTTTTACTCTATGTCATGAACATTGATTTATTAATTACATAAATTAAAACAAAAGTAAACCAATGAGAAGATTGTATTATTTTGAATGATAACCTTTCTAAACTTAGTTTTTTTTATAATTCAGAAATTAACCTTTGCCGTGCCATAATTAATAAACATAATTAAATAATTAATCATACTAATTTTATAAATGCGAAAGTTTAAATGGATGGATGTTCGTTAGAGTTTGTAGCCTAAACGGATGAATGGATTTCGATGAAACTTGGTACAGATGTAGAGGATCGTCTGGAAGAACACAAAGGCTATATACTTTTAATTTTTTTTAATTTCACGCGGACGGAGTCGCGGGCAAAAGCTAGTAAAACATAAATAAATAACATAATTAAAAAATGAGCAATGTTAAATGTCGTTCGTCGTATGCAGTCTTTTATTAGCGACAGGTTTAAGAGAAATCTATACTTATCTACTTCTTACACATATTACGAAGTAATATATTTCTTCCTTCATATGTGGAATATTCTATCAACATATTAACAATGACCACACAGTAAATTGCTATTGTTAAGTCTACGAATGCATTCGACGTCTCATAATGACTTCGGGTCTCAGTTTAATTTAATATCGAGTTGCAACAAGAAAGCCGTCTTAGACGTAACTTAATATGCTAAGTTCAAGTTCACACTAGCGACTTTGAATTTAAGTTGCATGATTCATTTGTATAGCAAAATTAACTTCTTTAGCACAGTAAAAATCTATACATGTTGAATACTAATTTAACTTAGTTCTTCTTTATCTCTCTCTTTAAGTCTGTGAAAAACAAAGAAAGCAACATGTTTTTATAGACGTGTTTGGTCAGTGGAGACTCAAGTTATACCAAAACAATTGAATATCTTTTTTGTAATTAAACATTCAATTGACCTGTCTGAGGTTGCTGTTTTCTCTAATTCGATAGCGACAGAGGGACTAAAAAAGAAACACGTCGTCACTCTGTACGGACTCTAAGTGACGTGGACCGTTTTGGACCGGTATTGCGCTGTCGTCAACAGACAGACGGCGGGCGAAGTGTTAATGTGTGGGATCAGACGGAGCGTTTAGGGAATACTGACTTTGTATCGTATACGTTAAATATACGCATAACAAATAACTTGTCGATATTAAATGTTAGTTGACTTTCATATAAATTTCGATGACACTTTGTGGTTTACTAGTCGTTGCTTGCGGCTTCGTTGGCGTAGAATCATAAAATATTAAAAAACGACCGGTTACTAAGTGATAACGTAGGTATTAATGGTGAAAGGATTTTTGAAATCGGCCCAGTAGTTCTTGAGTTATTTCAATGCATACAAAAATACAAATCTTTCCTCTTCATAATATTAGTATAGACTAGTTTTCGCCCGCGCCTCTGTCCGCGTGGAATAAAAAAAACAAAAGTAAGTAGCCTATGTGTTATTCCAGGCTATCTTCTACATCCATGGCAAATTTCATCGAGATCCGTTAAGCCGTTTAGGCTACAAACTCTAACAAACATCCATCCATCTAAACTTTGGCATTTATAATATAAGTAGGAAATAGGAGTAGAAATTTACACATGTTTATTTAATTAAATAAAAATACATTTTAATTACATCTTGTTTAATAAAATAAGAACAAATGAATGTCGCCGCGTTTAAATAATTAAATGACAATGAGCTTAAAATTAAATTACACCGTAGACAGGGCGGCAAGAAAGGGTTGTATCATGAATGGTTCAGTAACAGTGTTATACGTAATATGATTAAAACAATTGTAGCGGAAATTATTCGACTGGTGTGTCATTTAACCCTTTATTGCCACTTGGACCTTAAGGAATTTAATTAATAACTCTGTACATTTTTAATTTTTTCATATGCAATTATTACATTCTATTTTTTATGACTTCACCTGTACGTAATAAGTGTTATTTTTGTTTAACAAAACTTGACAGTCAAATTGTGTGCGGCCAGTGACATACTATCATTGAAAATAGTCAACCTTTTTTAAAAAAAAAATTGTAACGTATTAAGAAATTAAAGATGTTCTTTTTTTAAAAAACGGTTTTAACAAATAAAGATCGTTAAAAAGGAAATTTGAAAAACGAACGTTAGATTTAGATGTGTTTTTAAATTATAACAAACGTAACCACAGTTTTGAATGTTTCAAACCGTCCAATGCATTATCTGCTCAAATATAACAGAACATTCGCAATAATAATGCCTTTTGATTTGTCAACGTCACTTCCCCAATGTTCGACAACGAAATGTAACGGACGAGTAAAAAGAAATACGAGAAAATTTCGACATTTTTTTTTTCGTAAATGAACCGTGTCGCAGCCCCGGCTTCTCTTATTAGATTAACAGGTCGATTTGCAATTCTGTGTGTGCTCGCATACATGTTTATTTTACGGAAATGAATCGCAATTTTGTATAAGAGGGGTCGGTATTGTTGACTCGGCTTTGTATTATATTTATATGAATACGCGATGATGATCGACTGAGAGGACTTTGAAGTTATATCTGATAAAGCCATACAAACTCATACATTTAACGGAATTGTATCTATTTTAAAATGACATAAATTGTTGTGTCCTTTTAAGGACAAATCTGATTTATTATACATTTTTATGTATATGTTTTTCTTACATCCCTTAGTATGTTACTAACATTAAAAATGCGAAAGCTTGGATGGATGGATGGATGTTTGTTAGGGTTTGTAGCCAAAACGGCTGAACGGATTTTGATGAAATTTGGCATAGACGTAGAGGTTAATCTGAAATAACATACAGGCTACTCATTTTTGCTTTTTTTCTCCACGCGGACGGAGTCGCGGGCGAAAGTATAGAATAATAAATAAGTGTGTCAAAAATCCCTCAGCGTGTGTAGTCACGTGTCATTTTGATTAGTTCGCTGTATTGATGTTCTTAACATACGATTATTTAATTATGATCTTTATTCTAATTGTACAAAGTTCATAATGACTTTTAAGTTTTATATCCTTTTCCTGGTTCAAAAACAAAACACTGTTAGGGGTATTTCAAACTTATTCTGTTTCAGTTAAGGTTTGATTTTGATTGTTTATGTTTGGATGGAAGGGATTATCCAGTGTTCACAATCGAATTAGTTGACCGCCCGCAGTTTTTGCTACTCAACACAATGGGTTCTTTAAATTAGGAGTGCGCTACGGAATTACTCTGTCGGTTGTCTTCGTGCTTTTTTAAATTAATCTTTTTTATTTCTTTTTCTTCGTACTTTTATATGGTAAATTAAGCAAAAGGGTTTTAATCTGTATATTGCAGTTACTATCTGATAATAAAAATCTGAATTGTTAAAGCAATTCTATATATTAAAATTTAAATCTTGTAAGAAAAGTAACCTACTGAAAAATTGTCTTAAGATTTGCAATGTGCATAAATTAAGTTTATTTTATTTATAAAACTGCCTCGTTAACATTTATCATAAAATTTTATCAGACTCAATACGCTGAATGAAATTTAAACATCGATATAATCCTGTTTACACCCAGTTGGAGACTGCGTGTATTTTATTTGACATTTAGCAATATCTGTCAAAACCTAATACGACGAAATGTGGACCGGCAACACTATGATGCTTCACGACTTTACACAATGCTTAAAGTCGGTGCACACTAAATGCTATACGTTACGTTGCGTTGTAAAGCTGGTTTTCATAATGGCTTAGTTAATGGTAAGTACTGGCTATATATTTTTATAGCCATTATTTTTTTTATTTTTTTTTTCTGATTATTGCAATAAGAATTATTTTGACATTATAGTTTAGTTAGATAGGTCTTGTGATTACTTACTGCGTTGGCGCAGAGACCCAAAGTGGGTCTTGGCCTCCAACACGAGAGAGCGCCAACGTCGTGTCCTGCGTCGTGATCTAATGTCTTGTAATTAAAACTATAAAGTAAAATTAAAATAAATGTAATTGTTTATCAACACTAATATTATAAAGAGGAAAGAATAATATTTTTGTATGTATTGAAATAACTCAAAAACTTCTTTCACTAATAAAAACCTACATTATCAGTAAGTAATAAATATGCTATGTTTCTTTTACTATTTTTTATACCACGTGGACAAAGTCGCGAGCAGCAACCAGTATTATATAATAGTGTTATTAAAGTACTTGCATACTTATATGTATGTTTAGTGTTACTTATTTTACAAAGTGAAATTGAAAGCTTTAAAAATTTTATAGCACAATGTGTGGTGCTGCCCTAAATAGGACAAAATTCGTCCCCATCTGTTTCGAAGGGTTAAACTGTTATGCGGCTATTGCGTATAATGAGAAGTATTTAAAGAAATTTACAGTCCGCGGGGTGTTTTTGGCACGTCGCTACGGGGTTAAGAATACCCGGACATGAAAAAAATGGGTAAACTGAAACAAAAAATGTGGAATACTTAACGTGAAAATTTTATTTAGCCGAATTTAAGGAAGTAAATGTTTGCTTCTGTGTTATATCAAAAATAACAAAATGATGATTGCCACTGAAAAACAATCTTGTGGCAACCTCGTTACAACATGTTAAAAAATATGCTCTTTCATGTCATGTTGGTTTTATCAGGAAAGCTGATGAAGGAAGGTCATCACTAGTGTTGTATCCCTAACTATTGGAAGTGGGAATGAAGTAATGCAATAAAGCGTAACTTTAATTGCTAGGAATGGATAAAAAAAATATTCAATGTAATATGATTATATTATTTTCAATAATTAGCAAAAGTACATCAAGTAGTCGTTTCGTGCTTCGTTTAGTTTCGAGGAATTCCAGTTAAAACCTCACTCTCAAAATTAAGTCCCTCTTGGAACCGTTTTATCTTGAAGAAGCCGAAATCGCCCCACTCCTCACCCCAACTGTTGGCAGCTAACCAATACTTAACACCGTTTTCTTCACCATACCCGATCACTCTTACACTGTGACCTCCTTTAAACTTTCCAAATTTATGTACATAAATACCACCGGTATATTGGCCGAAATCCTCGTAAACGTAAAACCCAACTTCAACTGGACCGTTTTTAAACAGTTCCATTTTGATTGCATAATCATCTTCTTCTATTCTGTACACACGGTCACCGAAATGTTTATCGTTGTCATAATCAGCATAATTGTGACATTCTGTAACGCATCTGCCTTTTTCCAATTCAGGAATATTGTACGGTTGACATTCTTGGGTCACGAGACCAATAGTAGTCCAACAATTGAATGCTGCCGCAGGGTCACCACCGTGACAAACATTATCTGAATAGGATTCTTTACAGCATTGGAAATCTTGTTCTGATAACCGTACTATACCTTTATCATGGATGCAAGTACGGTCAGACGCAGTTGTAGCAACACCGAATGTCCAACAAGATCCGCAACGTGCTTGGTCATAAATCTCATTTATAGTTGGACAATCTGGCCATTTCTCTCGAGCATCGAAGTTAGTTGGTAATTCTACGTTTAATTCATGTTTTATATATGGTAGTTGTTTTACGATACTAGAATTTACATAACTGCATGCAAGTTGTGATATATCAGGTAATTTATTACTGGATATCTTCCAGGATAGACCAAGGTTATTGAAGTATTCAATAAATTCGGCTTCTGGTAAAGTTCTGAATTTCAAATCTATTTCCTTATCGAAGGATACTACGTTGTGTAGCAACGCGAATATTATTATCAAATACTGCATAGTGCTAGTAAATGAAAACTGTAATTAAATCCAAAGTATTCTCTTTAAATACTCTTTTAATTATCTATAGATATCTTTGGAATTAAAATTATTTTTAGTACGATATGCATTTTACTGTAGTCATAAATAATTTAAAAAATTATGGGCATATTTTTAACGTGTACTTGTTTTATCATATTCTATTATTTATTTTTTTTTCCTATTTTATAACTTTTTTTTAATATCAGTGGATTTTTGTTGATATACTTATGTTTCTTTACCATTCCAACTAACCTCTAGGCTTGCTTTACTAATGATTTATGACAATAGCCAATAACGGGATACGAACCTTCAACCAAGTGATCGGAAATCCATAGCTTAACCATTAGGCTATTGGCGCTTAAATAACATTAATATGACATTAGTATTTGAAACTATGAAAACATTCTAATATAATTTACGGCAGCCTTATCTAAGTTACTCAGTTAATAGTTAATTGAGAACGTAATATTGGATTGGTTTAGTATAGTTGCTGTTGCCATTGTTCCGAACACAAACACAGTTTAGCCTCAGGATATAATTGGCTAAGTGATGCCATTGTGGATACAGTATTAACAATAAACATCGGTATTGTGTTGAATATTAACAGTAGAAAGTGACAATTTGTAAATATAATTAATATCTTACCAGCAATACTTCTATACTAATATAGTAAAGCGTAAACACACACTTCTTTGTGGTGTAAGATGTCAGCAATAACTGCATATTTTTGAATAATATTTTTTTTAATAAAAAGCTCTACACTTACCTCATGCTTTAGGCTATATATTTTCACGCCATTTAACTTAGGGGGTAAATATTTTGGATAAAAACTCTAATTTGGAAAAGATAAGCTACGAGCTACCAACATCAAGGAACCAAGGTTGTCAATTATGCATATGAATTATGACATTTCACAAACGTAAACAAAAAAATAAAGTTTTTATAATTTCACGCGGATGAAGCCGCACGGGAACAGCTAGTTAATTATAAATGCGGAAGTATAGATGAATAGATGGATGTTTGATAGAGTCTGGCTTCTAAACTGCTGAACAGATCTTGATGGAATCTGGCATATATTTTTAGGTTAGTCTGGCAGAACTTAATACTAACTATATTATTTGAAATACAGCATTTATCTCAAGATACTCGTTACGAAAATTGACATTATTCCAGAACTAAAACCTTTGCAGTTCGAAACCATTACTTATTCCACGTATAAGCTATGCAAATGACAGATGTCAGAAATATCGCATAGCACTGCTCTCGCACGTGAATGTCGCATTCGATACATAAATCATCAGCGTAGGAATAAACCCCCGACGAGTTCATCGAATCTCTCTTTCGATTTTGGAGAAATATTTTAAACTCCAATGGAGCAAGGAAATATAATGACTTTTGGATGTGGCTTATGGACGTGGTCGAAGATAATAAATATTTAATAATTCGCCTATTACCAGATCTCTTACAAAATATCGTTTGTCAATAAAGATTTGTGTGAATTTCTACTAAGGTTAATATTGTAAACATTTTAAAGTTTATCTCACTAGATATTAGACTAATATTATAAATTTAAATGTATGGATGGATGTTGCTTACTACGTATTTAAAACTTAACGGATCTTTATTACATTTGTGATGGATGTAGAACATAGCATGGAAGATCACATACCCTATCTACAAGGATTTTTTAAAATTCCGCGCGGATAAAGTCGCCGGAAAGAGCTAGTTTATTTAAAACGGTTCCAAAATTACAACGATGTTAATAACAAATTACGGGAATATATATTTTAAATACTTTTACAAAGAAATTTATGGCATTGAATGTTTAAAGAATTTAAGACATTTCTATAAAAATACTTATTGTCATAAATAACGACCTTTATCGCTGCTTTATTGCAACGATAATATCCGTTTATTTTAAAATTAGTTCTTGATAAAATTAAAAAAAAACAAATTACAATTTGTAACCTCCATTGTTTCGAACCTCTTTGGCAAATGGATATGCTCAAGTCGAACTTCGCTCGACTGAACCTTACGACGCTAATATTTGTCGACCGGTTCCTTACGAACTCGAACTTACCGGATTTAATATTGTTTGTGACGCGTCTGTTTTACTTCTTTCCTTATACGAGTATGTTGGAACTTGACTGCATAAGTTCGATAAGTTCGATATTCGAAATTTGAATTAAGAATTCTCTTCCATACTCTACTTTCAGAATAATCCCTTTCAATGAAAATGGGTTATGTAAAAGGAGAGCTAAAATTTGTTTTTATTTTTGCTGATTTATTAAATCTTTGAGACTGCAGAAAGTATAAATAGATTGTGGAATAAAGATATGCGTAAGAAGGGAGTAAATACAGATATGACGGCTGATAGAGATGTATGGAAGAGTACAAACTGTGCCAATTCTCCTTAGGGACAAGGGCAATTGATTATTAAAAGAGAAATGTGTAAGATCGCACGATTTTCTAAAAAAACATTTAAACGTATTACAAATAACTACAAAAATCAATTAAATTATTCATTATTTACTTTTTTTATTGTTAGTACTTTCTTAATTATACCGTTGTTTATTTTTAAATCGCAGAGATTGTGATTAGCAAATTTCAAAATACAAATATTCATCAAACAATAACAAGCGACGTGGAAAATTGTTCCATTCCGAGAATATTTGTCTTTGTAGCCAAAGGCCAATTTGTAATTGGACGATATTTTTTTTTTCAACTCGTCTGTGACACACTGCGCCTGAAGCGTTGTTTGATGTTAGGGGATAATTGCTGTTGAAATAAATTGATATTTTTAACGGTTTATTACTAAGTTTTGAATTTAATCATACTAATATTATAAATGTGAAAGTTTAGATGGATGGATGGATGTTTGTTAGAGTTTGTAGCCCAAACGGCTGAACTGATTTCGATAAAATTTGGAATAGACGTGGAGAATAGTCTGGAAGAACACATAGGCTACTTTTATTTTATAATTCCTCGTGGTCGGAGTCGCGGGCAAAAGCTAGTTGGATAAAAAAACTTTTGATGTTTTACTGATATTTACTGGTATGTATTTCGAGATTGGAATTTTGTTTTAGTTTATTTTTTAGTTCAGGTTTCTTACTATTTAAGTTTGTTATTCGTCTATGAAGTATAAAGTGCTTTTCCAGTGACTACTTTAAGATAGGTATGTATCATATTTCTGTTTTAAATTTACTTTAACTTTAATGGTAACACAAAACTTAATTACCTAAGATTAGCATTAATCAGTTATTATAAAAGCGTGCACACCTTTAACCAAACTATCGCACAACTGTTTAGTTACGCTTTAATTCCTATTAGCATATATGGAGGTGCGCACACTACTCGATTTTTAGTTGTGCAACTAAACAGTTGAATTGGCTGCGAAACAATCGACAATCGCGGAACAGTTTTGCGATATGTTACTCAAAGCTGTGAGCACGCTCTTAATAAATTTAGTATATCAAAATATATCACATAAATTGACTTGATTTCACTCGACTTTACACAAATATAACAAAAACATACCATAGACAAGCTAAATCGTGTGCAGTAATCATTAATAACCATCGACAAAAAACACAATGAATCACCCATCTCGATTTGTTCTCTATATCTTTGGCAATGTTTTATTCAGTGGGCGCCGGTAAATAAGTTTAGTTTCGGACAAAATGTTCCCAAGTGACACAGATACAAAAATTTTACAAACATAAATATCAATTCATAAAACGTACCGGCTTATTATAAACCTTAATGCTTATAGAATAAGATTACAGTTCGTGTAACACGTTATAATCAAATGATATAAGTAAATTGGTTAATGTATTCTTTGGTAGGGAAACCGGCGATCAGTCAAAGTCGGGTATATTTATCGTTTTAGTTGAATTTTATCGAACTAATAGCAACGGAGATAAATTTACGATTGCTAACGGAATTGTACGTTGAAAAGGGTTGTTGGAATGATACTGTAATGGATGTTACTTGTAAATACATTAATTTTACACATGCTTTTGCCCACTATTCTTCGCGTTAAAAAAAAAGTAAGTAGCCTATGTGTTTTTCCATACTGTAGTCTATGTGTAGGCCAAGTTTCATCGAGATCCGTTCAGCAGTTTTTTTTTTTTTTTATAATACGAGGTGACAAACGAGCAAGCGGCCACCTAAATCCACCGAAATTGAAAGCGACCGCTGCCCATAAATATCCGCAATTGCAGATGCGTTGCCTACCCTAATTGACGGAGGAGGAGACGCACATAAAGAGGACATTTCCCCTTCCTATGCATCTCCTCCACCGTCAAATCCACTTTTCCCTCCCATCCTTTCCCCTTAAGAAAAGGGTGGAAAGGAAAAGGGACTAAAGTTAGGCCTCCGGCACCACACTCATCAGACGAAACGCGGAATTGCTTCCACTTCACGCCTTTTTCTGTGTGGTCGTGGTATTACACCGGGCGAGCCGGCCCATTCGTGCGAAGATGTTAAAGCGGGCACTACCACTGTTAAGTTTAGGCTACAAACTCTAACAAACATCCATCCATCTAAATTTTATGGAGATAAATACTAAAATAATACAACTCACTATTTACCTTTTTTATTTGTTTTAAAAATATCAGTATGCATAAGTCTTTTTTTATAACATAAGGTGGCAAACGAACAAGCGACCACCTGAATCCGCCAAAACGGCAAAGCGACCGCTGCCCATAGATATCCGAAATTGCAGATGCTTTGCCTACCCTTATCCGACAGAGGAGGAGACGCACATAAAGAGGATATTTCCCCTTCCTATGCATCTCCTCCATCGTCAAATCCACTTCCCCTTCCCATCCTCTTCTTATAAGAAAAGGGTGGTAAAGAGAAAGGGAGGTTAATAAATTCTTAGTACATAGATAAAAATCTTTTACCTCTATTCTTCTAGATACTTAGCTGGTTTCTGATCTTGATATTCCGAGTCTATAACACTATTAAATCATATTGTTGTCCTTATTACTTTCATAGAGAACGAGGGAGATGGTAACCAATCTGTACTAATCTTATAAAGAGGAAAGATTTGTATTTTTAGATTTTTATATGTATTTAATTTTTAAAATACTTTCACCATTAGAAAGATAGTTTAACTGTGAGTAACATAGGCTCTAATTTTCAATTTCATGCAGACGAAGGTACGAGCAAAAGCTAGTTACATAAAAAACTACAATCTATAGCGTTTTAATAATTAGACATGTACCATTCAATTTTTTTTAAACTTTTGTAAACTATGGCATGGAATAAAAGGCTTTTTTATTTTTTTATTTTTTATTATTATTTTTTTATTTTTTTTATTTTTTTTATTTTATTTATTTATTTATTTTTATAGCGTTTTAAAATTGAAAATTTTAAACGTTACAACTCCTGTCGCAAGAGATACATTTGTCAGCGTCCGTAGATATCAAATAAACGTCCGAGGTTTAGGTCATTTTTCAAAGCGATATCTCCTGTATTTCCTTCAATGATTAGTGGATTAAATATTATAAGAAACCTATGAACTCATATCAGAAATTGTGATTTGATGTGAAAACATACTTTTTAAATAACAAAGGCATTTTTATACAAGTCAATTTTGTTTCCACTGTTTTGGGAACAGAACTTGTAATTTTGACATTATTTGTGTTTGAATGTAAGGTTTAGACGCCATTAGAAAATTCTAATTTATAGACTTACGTAAACAGGCGTAATTTTAGCCGTCTTCCGTCACCCTTATCTTATAAGGAAGGGATCTTTAACATCATGGGTGTCAGTTTTAAAAAGAAGAAAATACACAGGAAAAGGCAATATCTTTTCGAGTGTCCCCTCTATCGAAAAGTATGCAACGCATCTGCAAAGGCAGAATATCGACATCAGTCACTTTCTTATTTTTGGCTGCGTGCTTGTTTGTCAGCTTACAATAAAACAAGTAGTTCAGTATACAAAAAGACAATTCCACTTATACTTTTTTTTTAATTTTCTGCGTCCATTTTCCTGCGTAAAGACGAACAGCACACATGTAGACTTAATTCCTACTATTCAAATGTCATGTAAGCAAAGAGTTTAAAAAAATAATAGAGGAGGCGTAGTTGTCATTTCACTCGAGACATTCTCACATGATCATCACTAACGCTTTTTATTGATAGATTCTCAAAACCATTAATTGTATCTAAATTTATTTTAAAACACTATTTAATTTATTCTATACCAAAAACATGGAGCTTATAATTTTGTAAAATGGTTTATTACATGTCAATACAACACGAGGTGACACCAAACTTGACAACTGATACCTTTCAAAGAAAGTACCGGTGTAAATTTTTTGCTATGCCTTGTCTATATTTTTAAATGTCTTTGCATGTAAGGCATCTAAGTATCTTATAACAAATATCAGACATTAGTCCGTGTGCGGCTAAAATACTGAATGCATTGTGCGCTTTTATACCACAAAGGTGATCGCCAGACTGTGAAATGTCCTGGTATTTGTCAAGCACTCCACACTGCGGGGATGCGGAAATCAGCATAAGAGCTCATTTTAAAACTGAAATGATTCTTAACAGAACTCTTAAAGAATACCTGCAAAGCTTTGTAAGTAATTCTAGAGAGTGTATGTTTACCGTATTTAAATATTGAAATCCGAACAAATTCAAACATATTTAATTAGCAAATAAACTATTTATTCTGCGGTAAGAAATAGAACTTGTTGGTATAGTCTTTGTCAAATATATTACTTGAGTGCGAAGGAGCCAGCTGAAAATCAGCGCAGGAACAGCTAAGTCCATCCTGCATACGCTGAGCTGGCTACCTTTTGCCACGATTGTGTTTTCTTCAGAATAAGTCCTTTTATGTAATTTCTATTTTGTGGCAATAAATACATATTCATTAAAGTGTTCTGAGATTTGCTTTCCATCATCAATATTTTAATACTAACTTCTAACTAGGAAACATACTGTATATGGGAAAAGGTACCCAATCCTCTATAGATGTATAATAATGATACAGGATGTTATAGTAACATACGACACATAGTCGACTTTCAATAAACTGCGCGGGAAACAATAAAATCTTAGGCGTGAAGCAATAAGACAGAGAACATTAATTACTCCTACATTACTTACAAATGAATGACAAAATCAACCTTATTCGAATGTATTAGAGCTGTGAATTGTACATCTAACGGTAAATATTAACATTGTAATAGTAAAGACATCTCCCATAAGACAAGGAACGGAAGAATGCCAAATATATGGGTGTTTTAGGTAATTTAATGTCACATAGATCAGAGATTAATGATGTGTTACGACGCAGAGATGGGGTCGCGGGTCACTTTGTCTACTTATTTGTTTTGTTTAATTGTTTATAATGTTGGAATATCGAATAGTACAATATGAACTGATTTCGTGTTTGAATTCTTAATAGTTATTGTATTTATTATAAAGTAAATTACTTCTTTACCGTTGGGAATTGTTGAAAATTTTTAATTCACTCTTAAACCTACGTTCTATTAGTATAGTAAATGCCTATTCTGATTCGTAACACTAACTTTTGCCAGCGACTTCCAGACTGTATTCTACATCTATGCCAAATTAAACCGTGCTTTTATTTCATAAACTTTAAACAAACATAACAAAAAATAATTAGCGAAAACAGTCTAGCTATACACGTGTGAAGCTGTGACCAAGAGAAAAAAGAAGATTCTTTTCATAGATATATCTTTTAAAACTATTTTATGCTCAAGTTTTATCTGATTTTCTTAGAGTTTGTACAAAGTAGAGGCCTCCCTTTATCGTAAACTGTGATATAAAATTTCAATCAAAGTATTTTTATCATAAATACTCCCAAGTGTTAAGTGTTTATGAACAGGATACGAGCTGCTATTGTTTTCCCCGGCGCCTCTCACCGGAAGCGCCGCCGTACCCGGAAGCGACCGGAAGTAGGTGCAATAATTATTAATTGCTATCTAAGACTTCCACGAGACAACTCACCGGGGCGTCTCAGAAACGAAATTATACAGAATAATATTAATGAATTTCGTTCACGAGTCAAGAATGTAATCAATTTCATTTCACTTAATGGTTTGGAAAAGAAAATTGTAATTTGGAAAAGTTTATTTTCATTTTTTTTTAATTTAATGCTGACAATTTTGAAGGGAAAAAGGCTTTATTTGTTTTTATTTATAGTATAAGGTGAAAAAAGAGTAAGTGGATATCGAAATTTTCCGAAATAGAAAAGCGAATACTGTCCAAATACATTCGTATTTGCAGATGCGTTACCTACCTTTAATCAACCTTAAATTAACAGATGAAACGCGGCAAAAATTGACGCTTCTTATGTGTGGTTGTGGCATTACAATGGGCAAACCTATCCGATCGTGTTAAGATGTTAAAGCGAGTTCTGTTAATCTGTTTGTGTCAGATTCCACGTAAAATGCTTACTAACCTTTACTATTATGATAAAGCATAAACACACACTTTTTTGTTACCTAAGATATCAGCAATTACAGATTATTTTTGAATAATCCTTTTTTTAATAAAAAGCCCTACAATTACATGCGGATGAAGCCGCACGGGGACAGCTAGTATTTTAATAACTCCATATTGTAATTGGTCTTAATAAAGGTTCATAACTATTTATGTAAATTGTACAACCTTTTAAGACATTTACTGAAAATTGTTTGCAGGCAAATTTTCTTTCACCAATAAACTGAAATCCAACCCTCAAATTGTTAAATAGACCGACCCCGTGGGTCCTTAATTTATTCTTTCATTGCGTCTTATTATTTGCAAATGGTCTATTTGTCGCGACTTAACCCTTGCATGCCAGATGGGGCCCAATAGGCACCCGGATTACGCGCGCCCGCCTCAAACCATCAAACGACGTCGTTCGCTTTAAACGTCCACAATTTATTGATAAGGACATTGACAGATATTGCAGCAGATCTCGTAAAATGCAAGCGGCAGATTAAGGGTTGGTGAGTATTTGCAAATGGGACCGGTATTTGCAGATTTCTCTAATTACGTTTGGGGTTTCTGTGTGTAATCGTTTGAAATTTATGGAGTAAAAATGTTTATACGACATTACCACAGATTACATTGTTAATTTATTCTAACTTTTTTAATTAATAAATGAAGTTCGTGCTAATATTAGTAATGCCAAAACGCATTGGAATGTTAGCTACGAACGAGTCATGAAATATTTATCCAGTTTCATATAGATGTGTTAAGTTAAACAGTAAACCTCTTTTTACTGTTAATAAATAATATTAGTAATAAAACACATAATAATTAACAAGATTAATACCTAATTTTCTTTCTAGATAAATATTCCTAGAAAGGACATAACTAGGCGTCGATAGTAAGTAATCAGAAGTCCGAAATGTGCGCTTCGTTTTGACGCGTGGTGCGGTTAAATATTTTAAAAAATCCTTTTGAAATGTGAATTATTTTTTAAAGTGCTCTTGTATAATTACCGTTTCGATTTAAAAAACAATTATTATATAATACTCAAAGTTTATTTTCAAACAAATGTTTAAGTATGCTCTACCAGAGCGTTATAAGTTAAAACAAAAACTTGTTATGGATACGATGTAGTTTCAATTTTAAAACAATTGCAAATGTGAAATTAATTTTAAAACAAAAGCCTATTAAGTATCCATTGATATAGTTTTAAAATAAAAGACTTTTGGATGACTTTGCAATACATTTCGCAACATAGAATTGTCGAGTTCGTTTCCATTACAATTTTAACGAACTAAAAGTGGTATAAACTTTAAAAACAATTGCCTCTTAAATATGAATAATTAATATTTTAATTGTATTAAGTATTTTTTAAACATTTTTCAATACTTTAACTTTAATGGAATCTTTGAGTAGGCATTTTAAATATCGCCGTTGTCAAAGAGAAATGAAACTGTGTACGGATTCGTTTATTTGTATTGAAATAAAATTATTACGATCAGTTTCTGTTACATTTTTATTTATTTAATATATTGTTAACTGTATTCTGAATTAATAAAACTTGACTTTTAAGTATACTTCAGAGAGATTGAGTCAGTACAACAATCATTACGAAATAAAGTCAAAAGATTTACATTATTTTCGACAATCTAAACAACTTAACAAAACTAATTGTAAATAACATTCAAATTAGACAAAATAGAAATATAAAGGAACTAAAAATTAACAATCTCAACAGCCTTAAGGTAACATAGAGGAGAAAAGTTGACAAAGCTTTTACGTTGTTGTACTGCACACTTAAGCAACCTTAATTCGATCTCGCAGTACAACAAGCAATGATTGTTTAGTCTGTATTTCAGAATCATAGATCTAAACATTTCGTGCAAATATTGAAGCCTTAATTATTCTAAAACAAAAGTTATTGTCAAAGAAAGACAGTAACCAAATGTGCAGTAAGTAGTTTATACTTAGTGAAATATAAAATAAAACGAACGAAGTAATCAACGTGATATGAAACATGGAGCACTAATGGCGTCTTAATGAGAAGCGAACTTGTGAAAACCGCCCGACGAACATATTAATTACCATCTCTTACTTTAATGCACGTCGGCTATGATTAATGTACGAAGGAACGAATAAAGACAGCGTCTTTTGTTATGGATTATTTGCACCTTCATACTGCGTTTATTTTAATTATAGGATACTTGAAAATAGTAATAAAACTACCGTGTTTCAGTTGCTCGCGACTTCGTCCGCGTGAAATTAAGACAATAGTAAAAAAATATAGCCTATGTTACTCATAAATAAATTACCTTTCTAACGGTGAAAGATGTTTTTCAATCGGCCCAGTAGATTAAATTGTTTAAACTATCGTGAGACATTACTGTAAGCGAAAATTAATTAAAAACGGCTCAAGTCACTCTTTTATCTGTAGTCTGGCCCAGTAGATTGAATGACATAAATACATGCAAAATCCAAATCTTCATAAAATCTCAAAAAAGTCATTTATATTTAAATATGCGATAGTAAAATGTTGTTCTTAAGTTAGCTATGTATATATAGGAGAGGGTAAAATTATTATATGGCTATATATTTTGTTAAGAAACAAGCTAATGGAGCTTAAACAGGGATTTATTGATATTACACCAGCGCACAATAAATAATAACAAGGCGAAAGGGTCAAAACGCCTCTCTATTTTCCATAATAAGTAGAAGAATAACGGCCAGTGGACGGGGGTGGATTCAACCCCTTGTAATGGAAAAATGTTAAATTCACCGTCTGATGGTCATTCGGGGTTTCTGTTGAGGACGTTTCGATTTTTCCACTGCTTTTGTGTTTTCACCGAACTGATTTCCTTACGAATTGCTTTGCCGGTATTGTGGTGCAATTTATAAAAAAATGCGAATTGCGAAAATTTTCATTATCATCACCAGCTCACTATAAGTCCCCACCAAGGGGCTCGGAGCCTACCCTAAAACTAGGGTGACTAGGCCGTAGTCAACCACGCTGGCCAAGTGCGGGTTGGTTGACTTCACACATATCTTTGAATTTCTTCGCCGATATGTGCAGGTTGCATCACGATGTTTTCCTTCACCGTAAGAACGTCGGGTAAATTATGTACATATGAAAATTCGAAAAATCGAAAATCACATTGGTACATTGCGGGATTCGAACCCAAGAACTGTAGATTACAAGTCAAGTGCTTAAACCACTGAGCCAACGACGCTCTTTTAAATTTTTATACTTTGATAAAAATACATGTCAAACAAGATCAATTTTAACATATATTTCTATTTACTTAGAGCTTAATATAAAATTTTCATTTGTGAATTTTACAAATTATATTTGAAATTTATTGTCTTATTTGATTGAGTAAACGCGAATGATTTAACTTTCGAAATTATCCTAGAATTTAGTCTTAAAACTGGCAACATATCAGTCAAAAATTCTTCTATCGTTAGTGTGATATTAAATCTATAATAGCCTTTATATCGCTTGTAACTTGGACCACACACAAGTTTACTCGCTGGAGAGTTTTCGTCACCGGTCGGTTCGCTTTCCGTGCAATAAAGCCGCGTTGAATCCGACACGCATTTTAAGGATTAGGTCGCTGGAAGAAATGGCTATTTAATTTCGGAACTCAGCTTTTCTATTCTTTGCACCTAATGATTGGTTTTGTTTGAACTTTGACGAAAAGTAGAGGATTGTTTTATTGAGAGCTATGGATAACTTCAATCTAATCTTTCTTAATAATATTATAAAAGCGAAAGTTAAAAAGGATGGTTTGTTCGAGTTTGTAGCCCAAATGACTGAACATACGTTCTTCCGTAGTGTTTTATTTTTTCATAATCCGTATTTTTTTATACTGCTTGGACTAGGTCACTAGCAATAGCAAGTATTTTATAACTTGCTTTAGAAAATCATTTTACAAGAATTCTCACTGACAGCCTCGGCTTATTGCCCATGAAGCATAATTTTCTTTTCTTAACTCAGTTACTTGAACTAGAAAATACGTTAACATATAACTATTATCGCTTACTTTTAAGACCGTCCTGAAGAAGGACGAAATTTTAAAAATCTGAATAAAAACAAGCAAAGAAAAGTGAAACTAGGGGTCCTTAAATAAAACGCAATCACAAGCTTGAATCAATTATGTAATGACAATGAAACAAGATAATCCATTAACACGTTACTCAACTGTTTGTGATAACTGGATTCAATCTGCATACATAATGTTGACTTGATGGCCTTTTTGTTTGGCAGCCGTGGGGTCCAAGATGCCCATTGTCCGGTCACTGTTAGGTCCGGTCAAATAAATGGAATGAATAATTTAATAGAGTGTTCTCGTAATTGGAAAGCGGCGTTTTCATTAAATTTAAACGTATTAAAACTGGATTATGAGATCCTAAAGATACTTAACAAAAATGTTGAGATGTACTTAAGTACTGTTATAAGCGAAACTTAGTTTTTAATACTTATTTAAGTAAAGAATTGAAAACTGAAAGAAGTCAAAATCTACAATTAAATACTACATTTTTATTAAGATACTAGCTAGTTCCCGTGCGGCTTCATCCGCATGAAATTATGGAAATTTTATTGTATTGTTTACATTTGTCAAAATGACAGGACATGACAAATCTTGGCAATCTTGTTTCCTTGATGTTGGCAGCAACTTATGGTCTCTCTCCCACATTAGGGTTTTTATCCAAAATATTTACCCTTTAAGTTAAATGACGTGAAAATACATAGCCTAAAGCATGACGTAAGTGTAGGGCTTTTCATTAAAAAAAGAATTATTCAAAAATATGCTGTAATTGCTGACATCTTAGGCAACAAAGAAGTGTGTGTTTACGCTTTATTACAATAGTATAGATTATTAACATTATTTTTAAACCATTTCACTGTTCTAATTCTCAAACACATATTTAGAATTTATGTACATTAAATTGCTTAACTTATGTGTTATTATTATTGAATTGTACAGTAATTTAGTGTATGTTACGAATATGGTCAATTAGATATGTGGAATTATTTATTAATTTGAAGTGCGCTACTGTAGACGCCCTAATTACGTTAGCGGATAATTCGCGATGCGCGTCAATTGACTGAACAAACCGATACCCGCTTAATTATATACGGATTATTGTCTACACATAATTAGTGGGATATTTGATCTTATTTACTAATTGGAATTATAATGTACATAAATGTCTCAAGAACTTAGATTTGTCTAATACAAAAGTAACTTGGAGTTTTATATATTAATATTATGAAGAGGAAATATTTCTGTTTATCGATTTTTGTATGTGTTGGAAAACTCAAAAACTACAAGGTCATTTTTAAAAGTTCTGTCACCATTAAAACCTGTGTAATCGCTAAGTAGATTTAACAGTGGTAGAGCCCGCATTAACATCTTCGCACGTATAGGCCGGCTCGCCCGGTGCAATACCACGACCACACAGAAAACAGGCGTGAAGTGGAGGCAATTCCGCGTTTCGTCTGATGAGTGTGGTGCCGGAGGCCTAATTTTAGTCTCTTTCCCTTTCCACCCTTTTCTTAAGAGGAAGGGATGGGAAGGTAAAGTGGATTTGACGGTGGGGAGACGTATAGGAAGGGGAAATGTCCTCTTTATGTGCATCTCCTCCTCCGTCAGTTAAGGGTAGGCAGCGCATCTGCAATTGCGGATGTTTGTGGGCGGCGGTCGCTTTCCATTTCGGTGGATTCAGGTGGCCGCTTGCTCGTTTGCCACCTTATATTATAAAAAGAAAAGTAATATAGGTATATTTTTTTAATTTTACATGGACGAAGTCGCGAGCAACGGTTAGTATGATACATAATATCTAGATTTTCTAGAGTTTATTCTCTGCGCACTTTCTGATCTATCTGAGGTACATCTCCTTGAAGATTTTAGTTCAATTTATTTAGGATACTACTCGTATAAGTAAAAAATATTTAGAAACTTTTCTTATGTAAAAATATTTATGATTGACTATTGCTAGTATACACTTAAATAAATGAGGAAAACTTTAATAAATCCGCGTGAATTTACGTTGCATCATTAGCCTGATGTAGCGATGATTGACGATTGCGTAGTGTCAGATCAATTTCATGCAAACCGAATTCGGCTCGCGGTATTTCTTCAATGTAGGGTGGCAATGTTTACTTTGTTATGGATACTATTTTAAGGAAATAAACATGAAAGTCTTGTATACAGGCAGATAACAAGGAAGGGAACATGGATCAAGAATTCCATTTATCTCATTCGTTTACGGGAAAGTTTTTGACCGTAAATCGCTAGTCTAAGTTCTCTAGTACTACTGTATTACTTATTACTGTAGTAGGTACATCGCTATCTCTGAAACGGGTTCGATTTTGACAGGGATTTAACTGAAAGATAGCTGGTCCACGCAGGATTGTTATAGACGATTTGTTTTTAAATTCCGCGCTAATGTTTGCAGATGACTGCCGTTAAATATAATACTTCATAAGTGAGGTGAAGTCTCAAATAACGAATAATCATATCCACCCTAGTTGTGTCTTATCAAAAAAATAATACAATATTTATCCATTACAACGATTGCGTTCCTGTCCTACAATAAATCACTGTGAATAGTGACATCCGAGTTTTTGACAAATGGCTCGCTGGAACAAGAGACGTGTAGGATAAATGATGTGTGAATCTACGACTTGCGCCTACAAACGTGAGCGTTAGACAATCGTGCATAATTATGTGTTACACAATCCATCATAGTTGTATTAAATTTAGTGTTTATTGATAAAATATTAAAATTTAATATAGTCTAATCAGCAATATGTAAAACCAAGGGTTTAAAAATCCTCTTTAATGTTGTATTTTCTGCAACACGGTTTTCTGTATTCCTGTCCGAGATATACTCAATTATTAGATTCCCCAAACGATGGGTCTTTTTATTATTTCCGTATAATCTTAGTAAATTGATTTACAATAAAATGTAAAATCATAAATGAATAGGAATTACCGCCTTATATACACATCTAACTAATATCATGATAATAATTTGAAGACGTGAATTTCTACTCAAAGTAAACTCACAATTCGGTAGCTCGAAGCATATTAACCCGGTATCCCGTCGAGATCCATCGGGAAAAACAATTCAACCCACACTAATGCCACATTATAGGCGGTAAATTTAAAACAACGAGCTCTCCGTTTGAATATTTGAGATGAACAGTTTAAGGCGCTCCCTACTGTGCTATGAACGGTTTACTTGTACAATGTAAGGAACGCGTGACTAGAAACTCTTAAGGTAAGGAAGATAAAGTTTGATAAGATAGTGAATTAGGAGTAAAAGTACTTTACAAAGTAAATATAACAAAGATCTTGTCTGTAATCGACTCGTGTTTTAGATGAAATTGGACTAGAGCCGTATATAATCTGTAAATGCCTCTTAAAGGCAAACAGTGACAACACATTCACAAAAAAAGTAGTTGTTTCCGTATATTTCCGTAGTATCTTATAGTTCCCGTAATGGATATACAGATCTTAAGGTAAAATGTCACTGGATGCGGCATACAGCAAATTCTTTGCAGTATTCATTTGCCATACATCTAGGTTCCGTGAAATTGCATCTTTAGATTTGTTCCGTCAGTTGCTATATGCTAAAAACATTTACGAATTGTAACTAATACAATATTAATTGCCTTATTCAGCATAGATTATAAGCTAGGTGTTAGCTTAGCTGTTATATTTGATACCCAGACCGGGTCTAGCTCAAAGCGTATCAGTGATTAACGACTCCCTGGCGATGACGGCCGGGCGAGGTGAGCCATCTATCTGAATACAGGGTGTTGCGTTTAATGAAACTGTCGCAAATCTTAATTGTTATTTATAGCTCGGGATTAGGTATACGCGTATGATAGCAAGAAAATTTAGTGATTCATGAAGCAAAATATAACAAAACAAATTAAGAATTTAAGTTCTTTTTAGTTAGCTTACTTACAGGTTCTTTATCTAATTGAAAGAATGGTTAAACCGTTATAAGCAACATAAATGAAATTTATAGTCGCATATTGTTTTGTATGATCTTTTACAACAAAAAAAGAATTATCAAAATCGGTCCACTAGCGGCGGAGTTATGCCGTAACACAATTAAAAAAAAAAACATACCGACGAATTGTGTACCTCCTTCTTTTAGGAAGTTGATCAAAAAGGTAACTAATTAAATTAGATGTGGCAAATATTAAATGGATGTAGGGGAGAAAAACCTAGTGCGCCTACTCCAAATAGTTTAGGATAAAAAGGAGAAGAAAAAAAATGTTAAAATTGTGAACATCCTGTATCGAAAGGGAAGTATATCTTAGATGAGTCGGCATGTCTCGGTGCAAGCGGTCGCCACTTGAACTGTCAATTAGACGATATTGAGTGCGGATGATTGACGAGCGAGCGAGTTAAGTCAGCGTCCTTATCGATACGACACGATACAATCGATATGTCTGTAAATCACTGTTTATAGTTAACACGAGATCACTTATTAAAGTTGCTTTTATGTTTCAATGCTAATATGCTAATATCACAGGCATAGACTTTGCTATCGCTTTTTATGAGAATAGGGTTGTCATATAGTAGATATCAAAAAAACGATACAAGGCATGGAATACCGTTATTTACAAATTAAAATAAAAACAAATAAACAAGAAGCTACCGATATATAACTTTAAACTGTCGTGGTTTTTACAAGTATGATGTTCGTAAGAAACGGGTTTCTAATCACGATCGGATTGTATTTTTTCACACTACCGCATCTCTTCAGTCAGCCCGTGAACATGGCGCATGCAACTGTTCCGAAATATCCGGAGCTAAAGCAATCCAAACTTGGTAAGAAACCCGTATCTTATGAATATTATAAGAAGCTACCGATTTTTTAGCACTTGGTCTATTCTATCTATACTTATTTTATAAAGAGGAATTATTTGTGTTTGTATATGTATTTGACACACATAAAAACTACTGGATCGATTTAAAAAATTCTTTCACCATTTGAAAGGTAACTTATCTGTGAGTAACATAGGCTATTTTTAACATGGACGAAGTGTGCAACAGCTAGGAGTTTTATAAAACGATACAATTATTATTGTGTTAATCATATTTATAGGTGTATGTGATACATATTGTGCAGACAGGCCCCAATCCAATTCATTGGCGGGATGTAAATCCAACACCTATAAATTACAATTGTCCGCAGATATACGACACCGCGGCTGGTCCATAAACAATCCCGATGACTAACTGAACGCTTGTTAATTGTCGCGGTTCATCCTGATAGCAATCAAAAGTATACACACAGTGAATTAAATTCTTCTCATTTAGATATATGCTAATTGTCAACGTTAAAGTTATGAGTTAAGATATAATTAAACGCGTATTTAAAGCGCACACCGGAAACTAAACTTTCGCATAACTTAGTCTCGCTTCGATTCCTATGAGCTTATATGGGGGTGCGCACACTACTCGTTTTTTAGTTGTGCAACTAAACAGTTGAATTGGCTGCAAAACAATTGACAATCGCCCTCTCTAAAACACGAAAAGTGTCTAACCAGTTGGCATTATCATACTAAATTATGATAATTCGTAGCGCCCATCTTTCAATGTCCAAAAAGTAATACAATATCTTTTTTTGACCGATTTCCCAAAAGAAGAAGGTACTCAATTCGTCTGTCGTCGAATACGTTTTCTGAGAAACTAAACGTTGATAGCAGCGCCTCTTTCCAGGTCAGGTATCCTTGTTTAACTATATGTTGCTTTGAAATGTTTTTGACGTGATAGTGTAAATGACACTTTATCGAATTGGGTAGGAAATATATGTCCTATACTGTATGTACTGTCGAGATATGTGTGATGACGTACTTATCTTAGTAATCGAGTCTCTTTTGTTATTTTTCATTTGTAGGTAAGTTTTTTTTCTTTCCTTCGTTTTACAAATCATACCCCTGTCAAGTAAATCAATAATTCCCCATTTAATATAAAAACCTAACAATTTCATCAAAGACGTAATTTTTCCAGGGAATCTTTGATATCAGTCATTAATTACTGTCGGCGCCAAAGGGGTTAAACCGTTAACCCTTTTCCCGCCAGGGGGTGGAATACCCTGAAGCTATTTTCATGCACTCCTAAACTCTTTCAAACTTATTGTTTTCTTTTGTGTAAAAGACTTTGAATTATTGAGATTATTAACGTTTGATGTTTTTATGCGCTACGATTTTTTGCTCGATTTTAATGTCGCCGTCAAAGAGTTCTACCGGAAGTTTCTTTGAGCAAGCTTTTTATAGACTGAAGCTTAATAAGTTTTTATCGAAATTGAATATTGTCAAGCTCATAATATAAAATGTATTTGTTATTGAATTCTTAACAATTGTAATGGAATTCTTCATACAAATTTTCTTTGTTTTCCTACGATTTAATTTAGTTTTCATAAAGTACTTCTAGAAGAGTAAAGTTGATATTATTTTGTTATAGCATGCATTGGTAATGTGCAAGATTTACTAATGTAAATGTTAATTTCCGTAATAAAGTAATTTTATAAACAATTCTTTTGGGTATTCAATGACATTATTATAAGTTATTTCTGTACTAGAAAATTTAAGTGTATTAAATATGCTAATGCCCATTTTTGCGTGTTTTATTTTATTTTTAAAGTCTTTATGACACATCGAAATATTAGCATAACTTGGGTCAAAGTTTTTTAATGAATTTTACTAATAGCAATCGAATTAATTAAAATTGTACACACGTGACATTTGCTGTTAATCCTATTTATGGGTTATGAATATATTATTTATAATACTAGTAATTGCCTGCAGCTTTACACGCTTTGGATTTATAATTATTGCCTTTGAAAATTTTGTTCAAATGTAAATAAGTGGCCAACACATTATGTAGAAAGTCGATTGTAATTCTGTCAAAATACGATGAATGGTAAAGAAGGTAAGCAGTTGACAAACAAACAAACATATAAGATTTTTAACATTATTAAGGACTGTACTATTGCATTAGTTGTAATGAAAAGGGTTAGATAGATTAGAAGATAATTTTTGTTTACGACATGCGAACTAATACATCTATCTCAATTTTCGCATAGACAATGAAAGAGACAACGATAGTTTTCAATATGTAGTTTTGTAGAGAAAATGCACGGTTGTTTATAATAATGTCGCAGTCAGGGAAATTGTGCTGTATTCCATTTTCAAACGGAAGTTGACAGCGAGCTTTTCTTTGTTTCACGTCCATTTCATTCCGATTGGAATAAACTTTATACGTGCAGTTTTTTTACAGAAATAAGTTACATGGTAAGTTAATTAAGTATTATGATTAAATATATGAATTCAGGACGGGGTTTTCACGTTTTTAATGAGTTTTTTTTTGTGTAGTGTCGCTTACTATGAATTAAGTGTTTCAAAATTGTAATGAAAGTAAAAAAAATGCATATTAGTGTATTTCCATACATTTTGAAAGGATTATTATTGCATTAAATGCGATTTCATCCTGCGTCTTAATCTTACTAATATTATAAATGTGAAAGTTTAGATTGATGGTTGGATGTTTGTTTGAGTTTGTAGCCTAAACGGCTGAACGGATTTCGATGAAATTTGGCGTAGATGTAGAATATAGTCTGAAAGAACACATAGGCTATTCACCTTTATTTTTCCTAATACCACGCGGACGGAGTCGCGGGCGAAAGCTAGTATAGTTAAAAAGTGTAATTCGACATATAGCCAATTTCTTAAAGAATTCGATATGCAATATGTCGAATTACACTTTGTTTAGGAAAATTACAAACGGATGGTAGCGTTATCTCCATCAATAACATTTCAGACACTAACAGCCACGTTCAGTCGTTTACTTTGTGTAGAACTTTGTAGAAAATTATATCTAAGGAAGAAGAGGTAACAAAGAAAACTAAACAACCTTAAGAATTGTATTAAGATATGCTAATTAATGTGCATGTTGAACGTCTTTTCGTTTCCAATTTACACATGCAGCTGCCAAGTCTCATTGTACCGGTCACAGCTACGTGAGCCAAATTTATACTCTGTTAAATACGATTGTTTATTCAATGCAGTGCGCTTCGTTCTGTTAACTATTTAGAGATATAAAGCGTAATTGAATATTTTTCTTTTGTTATGATTTGTAACAGAAAGAACGTCATCGGTTTTTATCTTTTAGAGACTGAAGCTTTGATTTGAATTTGGAATTAGACAAAATAACGAATTACCACTGCTCATAGATATCCGCTTTGCCGACATTTAATCAACAGAGGAAGGCCTAGAAACATATCGCTACTTATTCGTCTCATTCTTTGCTATGTCTTTTACGTACCAACCTTTCCACATACGAAAAAAATAAAAAGGAAAGAGGAGTGAGGCCTTTGTCACGCACATTTATTAAATGCAAAACAGAATTACACCCACTTCACTTGTCTTCTATGTGATCGTGGTATTGCACCGGGTGAGCCGGCGCTACACTGCTAAGATATTAAAGTGGGCTACCATTGTTAAGTAATCATTGATTACTAGCTTTTGCCCGCGACTCCGTCCGCGTGAAGCTAACAAAGCAAACGTAAATAGCCTGTGTGTTCTTCCAGACTATGCTCTAGTTCAGCCGCGTAGGCTACAAACTCTAACAAACATCCATCCATACATCTAAACGTTCGCATTTATAATATTAGTAGGAAGTAAGATTTTCCACTAGCTCTTAGTCTTCTTGATTTCTGGTATTATTAATAATTGATGTTTGTTTGTTGTTTTATTATATTTTTTGTTATATTTGTATTGAACATGGAATGATATTTGAAGTAAAGTGAAATGATCTTCTAACCCTTTTCCATGCATTTTCCTGTATACAAAAGGGACAAGCCGTATAGAAATCAAAGGGCTACTTTGGCATGTTGACAAATAAATGTACGAAAATAATAACTTTTAGATACAGATGCAAAATCAACCTTATTAATATTGTATTAAGGTGTTGTTTCCTTTAAAGTGTTATTGTGAGTAAAAGATTTTTACATTGTCAAGGGATTTGAACCGATTTATAATATAAGCGTAGGAAGTCGACGGTTTTCACTTTGTAAAAAGATACCTTTATATTTTGTTTGTTATGAATGAGAGGTTTTGAATAATCCGCTTATTACAGATATGACGGACTTTGGAAAGGGCGTCGAAGTATTACAGAACTTTAGGGTAATGCGGTATTTTAAAAATAGATTAAAAAATGTATAATTTAAAAATTATATCACAAGCAATTACTATCCTTAAATCTGAAAAACTTAACTGTAAGCGTAATAGTTAATATAGTGATTAAAAAAAAGCCAAAAACCATAAAGAAATTTTGCTCTTTGCCTGTTACAGCTACTAAAGAGTGATTAAATTATAATTAAAAAAAAAACAATCTCAACACGTTTATCGCAAAAAATCTCTTTCAAAATTGCCATATAAATATTTAAAACATGTTTTTGTCCAACATATCACATCAAAACATCGTAGAATATATTTGTTTCCCATTATAATGTCAAGGAACGTACACCCACGGATCTCCCCGTTCAGTCATCCGTCAAAAAACCGTTCACCGTATATTATGGTAGCAACACCGGGGGATATTTCAACGAATAAAAACAGGAGCAAGACAACACTCGGGGAGAATGTTTTAAACATTACTAGCGTATCGGAAAACGCTTTATTTCGCTATGATGAATTGGTTTTAGGTTAGATTATATGATAAGGGTCGACGGAGAATTTATTTAAGGTTATTTTTTGGTCTTAGTAACTGACAACTGAATGGTAAATTATTGCACTCATTGCCGAATTCTGAAACGAATCTCAAACTCTTTCTTAAAACGATGAAAACTGTTAGACGACGTTTTAATGGATTTTTAGTTTAAGCATGACCTTGTGCTTCAAGACGCTGGTACATATTTAAATGTCGTTTCAATACTTGGCCACATAGTTTTAATGGTCTTAACTAAGGAAGTTTCTTTCTGAGTGTAGATATAGTTGACACTAAAAGGTTGTTTAAGTCACAATTTAACGTCTCTGAGCGGCGGTGAGTGTGAAATATTTTTAATTAGTCGTAACATTTAAATAGGCCATGAAAAGTTTTTAAATTACTTATAAGTGATATTTGTCATTTTATGCATTAACTTAAGAAATTATTATTTACAAGCTGTTGCCCGCGACTTCGTACACGTGGTATAAGAAAACATACAAACTATATAAATTACAAAAGTTACGTATCCCTCGGGAACCGGGAATTTCTCGGAGATGAAGATTATCCCATGTGTACTCCAGACTTTGTTTTATATCTGTGCCAAATTTCAATAAGATATGTTGAACCGTTGCAAAATGATCGAGTAAACATTAAAAAACTAAATTAATGAATCCCACGGGAACCGTAACTATTCCGGGGATAAAAAGAAGCCTATGTGTTCTTCCAGACTATGCTCTAAACCTGTGCCAAATTTCATAGAGATCCGTTCAGCCGTTTAGGCTACAAACGCCAACAAACATCCATCCATCCATCCATCTAAACTTTCGCATTTATAATATTAGTAAGATTAACATTGTGTTAGATATTCAATTGTCGTTACAAAACAATGTTACAAATCAATATCGCATGTATCGATATTGCTTACACTAATTATGTATTCAAATAACATGATATAACGACGTAATCACCTACAAATTATGCAAACACGCGGCTCCATCGCTAATAGATTCCGCTCAGTGATTTGCATCATTAGCCCTCGGCTATTAGTACTCATAATATATATATTTGTATCACACATACAAACATAACGGTGATATTGAGAACTACGAGTAGTATAGACAAGCATTCGCCCGCGACTCTGCTGTGGAATTAAATAAAACAAATGAAAGTTGCTTATTTGCTCTACATCTATGCCAAATTTCATCAAGATCCATTCAGCAGTTAGATGGCCAGACAGGAAATTATAACAAACGTCCATCCATCTAAACTTTCGCATTTTTAATATTAGTAAAATTATAAAGATGAAAAAAATGTATGAAAAGAGTAAATTACAAAAAAAAAATACTATATTGATTTAATAATTCTTATCCTACCACAAAGCTACATTATCACTGAATAATATAGGCTATATTTATTACTAATGACATATTTCGCGCGAGAATAGTCGAGGGTAATAACTAGTGGGTTTATAAAATAAACTAAGTCATAACATCAGTTATTGCAATGTACAACTACAATTTTATAAGTTCTTTCAACATTTTTAAAATCAACAATTACTAATACATGTCTTGTATTCTGTGGAATGTATTCCACAATCGAATATCGCAATCGAGTATTGAGCATTTTTGTTCCTGTTTCTGTAAACACTACGTAAACGATGCGACTACATCCTAGTCATTGTCTCTGTTTGCCTTCAGTAGGGGACAGCTGACTACACACGTGCTATAATAGTTTACTGAACTAAATTTTGTGAAAGAGTTTAATTTATTTTGTAGTTATCTTCAAGCCAGTTGTTATAATATCAATGATGATATCAGCATGATTCAATGTTGAAGGTTGTGTTTGCATAAGAAATTAAAGTTTATTATATTTTAGTTAAATTATGCGATACATTGTCAATCAAATCTACAGTTCTGAAATTGTGAAACTTTGTAAGATATTAAAATTTGTTAATACTTTTAATAAATACGTCAAAAGTAGAGAATAATTAAATGAAATTGATACCATATTTAACCGCTTTATCTTTGTCTATCGCTCGACAAACTCAGAGACAGTGTGTCACGTATAAATTCATCTGCATTCAGCGAAGTTTCTTCTGTTACTTTCTTTTCTCGTACCGATTGGGATGAAATTGTTTTCCACGTTCAATTGTTTCCCATCGCCTTGATTTTGAATTTCATTAGCAACATGCTCGGTGAAATTAGTGTCTGCAGGGAACTTGGTTTAGTAAAATTTATTTTTATTAACATATCCAACAGTCTTGCAATTACTGATTTTGATATTGAAAAGTAAACTTTGAATATTTGATATTCAAGTAAACATGTAAAATGCATACTTTATTTTGTTTCTTAGCCATTTAAAATGTAATTTCCTCAACAAATTGTAACTTATTAGAGTTCATAATAATAATAAATTGTTCATTACTTAAAAACATACATTTTTACAATTAAGTATCCGTTGCTGGGACATTCTTGTAAGTAAAATAATTACTTGTATCAGAATGTTCCGGTTTTACACATCAACAACAGTCAAAATAAACAGACAATATACAAAACCCAGTTTATTTCAAAGTTAAACTATTAAACAGTTAAGGTTAACAGAAGTGGTCAGAAAATAGCAATATTTTGTCTTAACTGTAGCGACTTCGACTAGAAAATAAACAAAATGAAACCTATGTTATTCATTGATAAAGTAGCTTTTTAATGGTGAAAGAATTTTTGAAATCGGCTAAGTAGTTTTTGAGTTATTTCAATACATGTAGAAATACAAATCCATCCTCTTTATAATACAGACTAGCTGTTGCTCGCGACTTCGACCGCGTGAAATTAAAAAATATAGCCTTTGTTACTCACAGATATATTACCTTTCTGTCAGTGAATTTTTAAAATTGGCTAAGTAGTTTTTGAGTTATTTCAATACATACAAAAATACAAATCTTTCCTTCTATAATATTAGTACAGATATAGATAAAATGCCTTTTCAATAACAAGCTTTAAAGTTACTGATCTCTACATAGATTAAGTTTCTTGTATAGTAATTATGTTAAGTGCCCCATACAAAGCGCTCTACAAAAAGCTGTGATTAATAGTATCAAGAACTATCAGTCTAGACGCGCTTTAATGCATTCTGCTGCTGAATACAGCCCTATTCAACTACATGATGATAGTACTAGCAACCTATTGAATGGTTTCCTTTAGAATTATGTGGTGATTATCTTGTTTGATAATTATAGTTCGATAGTACTTTTTGTATGTAAGTTGTACAAATTTTACTTCTTACTAATTATTATTATCTCATATCTTTATTTTCTTATTTTTATATATAATATATTTCACATGATTAAAAAAAATAACAAAATAAAACATATTATATAAA
Source organism: Papilio polytes (assembly GCF_000836215.1). Classification (NCBI taxonomy): domain Eukaryota; kingdom Metazoa; phylum Arthropoda; class Insecta; order Lepidoptera; family Papilionidae; genus Papilio; species Papilio polytes. The sequence goes on from NW_013528526.1 coordinate 1,258,625, forward strand.
AAAAATAGAAGGCTGCGGAATCCGATGACTCAAGCAATCAGGGCAGAGACAGGAACCTCCTCACTATTACTAATATTATTAATGCTAAAGTTTACATGTCAGAGTTTGTAGCCTAAACTGCTGAACGGATCCCGATGAAATTTGGGATATACGTAGAGGATAGTCTGGAAGAACATATAGGCTACAAACTATTGTTTCAACCAGGTTGTAAACAAAGTTTATTGGGCATAGTTAAGAAAAATACTTTACTTGTAGCCTTACTTACATATGTATCTAAAATCAAACAGTCATCCAGACATAAAATCTTTCTTATTTATAATATCAGTAAGATTGGATTTAATCTAAATTACTAGACCAAAAGTGGAAGAAAACTAAAGTCAGTCACAAAAAACATTATTAATTAGACGTTTTTTCTAAATACCAGAGCAAACAGTACATCTTTACGTTCTTTAGTGCAACTCTATTGTTAACTGAGTTGTAAATGAATGCACAAAATCGCAGTGTTTTTGTAATATAAAAATTAATGGAGCCATCGAGAACACCATGAATACAGAAGAAGGATATGAGAAGTCATTAAATGACTGCATAGTGTCGCTCCCAACTTATTTCCCAGCTATTTCCAGCGAGCGCCGGTTCAAACCAGTTATAACCGGATCCACGGTTTCATTATATAGGTATTAGAGTTTTTCTTATCGTATCCACTTTCTTTTCATTGCCGAGATATGGGGACTTTATGCGGATATTGTTTCATTTCATTGTGTCGCAAAGAAAGGATTCTATTTTCAACGATGCTTTTATAATGTTTGAACTTTTATATTTCTTTGTAGATCCAAGTGTTAGTAAACTATGTTCATTGTTTTATTGTTCATTTATTGTCTTAATTGCATTCATTCGCGTAGATTATCCTCTACATCTATCCCAAATTTTATCAAAATCTGTCCGGAAGTTTAGGCTACAAACTCTTACATCCGTCTATCTAAACTTTCGCATTTATAATATTAGTAAGATTATCTTCATTTAAGTAGGATAACACATCATCTTACTTTCTTTATCTAATTTGATGTGTTTATTTTTCGAGAGTATTTACGGATCCCTAATTCTTGACTCCCGACTCATAATTTTTGACTAAGACAAAGACTTAATTATCTAAATCCGACATTTTGGCACATAAATATTAATAAAATAAAATAAAATAATGTTTAATCATTTGTCAACACTGTAATTATGAACAAAAAAAATATTAAACACAAAATAATAAGAAACATAACTAATGAAATGAAAAAAAAAGAAAAAGGAATATTTAAAATTAGCGTTGCAATGTTGACCGGATTGGGCCCTCGCTCAGCTATAAATGCTGGATGCTCCTATTGAAGTACCAACGCTGATCTTCCGCGAGAACCCTTGGCATCATCCACACGTCAGTATTAGCAGTAATAGACATCATTTTATCTTTCTCTGAATATTTTATTACATTCACAGTAAATGCAATTGTCAAGGCGTTGTTTCATTTAATGCAGTACCAACACAAGAACAATCACCGCCATTCCGTTGAGGCAATCCAATCCATTTGCAAATACAAGTAGAGTTTGGGTTAATTGTACGCGAGCGATTTAATGTTTGCTATCAAAAAATTAATTTACACTCGAATATCGACTTTACAATTATTTACATAAGGGTTCACTTTGTTTGTGTACAATGTATTAGTTTTGGCAGTGTTGGACAGCGAAATACGTGTATTGTTCGACGGTGAGTGAATTGGTTTTGAGTCGTGAAGGGTTTCGCGTTCTCTTGTTTCGTATACATTTTGAATGTTATAAACAAATGGAAACGTAGTGCTTAATAAACATTTCATAGACACATTATACGTAAAAGAAATTGTAAACTTTATCTAGAAGTTAGTTCATTTAAAAGTATTTTAATTATGGTTAGTGAAGTGAAAATGTATGGCTTCTTGAATTGGGTTCAATTTAGTAAAAAAAATATTTTGTCAAAGTTACTGATAAATTGTTTAAAAATAATACTATGATATATCCAACATAACATTGTAACATGAACCAATTTAATCCAATACGTGTTTACATTTTAGAATGAAAACATTCGTAATAAAACTAGAAAATTCCCTCCGCGTTCTAAGGTTTCCCTTATTACGTGGACATGAAAGCAATAACAAATAATAAGACAAACAAGAGAATAAACGTAACACGATATTTTAAAGCGGGAAAGAAAAAATGCTACGGACATGTGAAGACCTTTAAAGCGACCCTTAGGGTGCGCCAATTTAATTTTCGTACTGTCCGAAGAATGAAATCCTAAACATATTGTGATATAAAAATAAAAGCTTTTCGGCCCTCGTCAATCGAATGTTTTGGCAGAAAAAAAAACCACTTATGATTGTTTTTTAATAAGAGAGAAATAAAATAGTCCTTTCAAACTCGTTCCCCTGTATATTGCTTTATAATAAACATTGATTCTATTCCTAAATATACTAGCTATTGCCCGTGATTGCATCTGTATAGATTTACTAAAAAAATTGTAAATAGCTTATGTGTTCTTTCAGAATATATTCTAAATCTTTGCGAAATTGTATCAATATCCGTTGAACTGTTCTGGAGATACTTTCTTACAAACATCCTTCCATTAACATAAATTGTTGCTTTTATTATATACTAGCTGTTCCCATGCGACTTCATCTGCATTAAATTATGAAAATTTGATTTTATTGTTTACAAGTCAAACTATCAATAGCAAATGTCAAAATGACATGACATGACAATCCTTGACAATCTTGGTTTCTTGATGTTGGCAGCAACTTATGGTCTCTTTCCCACATTAGGATTTTATCCAAAATAATTACCCCCTAAGTTTAATAGCGTGAAATATATAGCCCAAAGCGTGACGTAAGTGTAGGGCTTTTTATTAAAGAAAGAATTATTCAAAAACAGACTGTGATTGCTAACACATTAGGCAACAAAGAAGTGTGTGTTTACGCTTTATTATAATAGTATAGATATAAGTATCGAAGTACAAATAATTTGACTACGTCGTTTTATCAGTATGCTTTTAGGTGATTCTCAGAGATCTGTCGTTGATGTAACGAAGGAAATACAATTTTTAATGGCTGACGAATCATGTATTTAATTTTCTTTTAGTATTATTGTCCGCATCAGAGACGACATTCAATTGTTATTTAGTAACACTTATTTGACAGAGAGAATGTAAATTATTAAAATTGTACAGGCGTCACATCAAAGTTCCATCGGAGGCGGCGACGCGTGACCGGCACAAAGTGATCGCTCCCTTTGACAAAGGGCTTCCACTCATTTTACTTTTTGAATTTCAGTTAGCGCGAAATATGTTTAACTTGTTAATTGGTTTTGTGATTTGTCGTGTATTTTTAATTCAAATTGTTTTGTAGTTTCGAAATACTAACGCAAAAGACTGTTGAAAAACAATTCTATAAAGTCGGAATAAAATAAAGCAAATTATCGGAATTTATGGTATTCTTATGATTATTCGTTTGCAGGTTTATTGATAGACTAGCTGTTCCCGTGCGGCCTCATTCGCATGAAATTATAAAAATTTCATTGTTTACATTTGTCAAATTATCAATTGCAAATGTCAAAATGACATGACTTGATGACAAATGGCAATCTTACTTCCTGTATGTTGACAGTTTGTATGGTCCCTTTCCCTCATAGGCGTTCATCTGATTAATTTACCCTGTAAGTTTAAAGCGTGAAATTATATAGCCTATAGCGTGTTAAGTGTAGGGATTTTTATTAAAGAAAGAATTATTCAATTTTGCTGTGACTGCTGCCATCGTACGCCACAAAGTAATGTATGTTTACACTTTATGATATTAGTACAGATATAGAAAGTAATTAAACGCAAGCTAATATTCTTATGACTGGATTTAATTCTAACGACAGCGAAGCGTGCGAGATAACGCCAACGCAAGTTTTACGTCGCCGCGGATTAACGCGTAACGTTTACACGCGCGTAAATTTCATTTTACGCGAAGCGTAAGTGCTAATGAGTTTCCTGTTGTCAGCCATATAACCTACGACACTCGCAATAAGATGTGCCTTAAAATGATTATAGGTTACCGTAACTTATATGATTCGGCTTTAATTACTATTGCTTGCTTAGAAGTTCTTAGTAATTAACTAAACCAAATATTTCGAATATTATAAGTCTAAACTGTCGTTAGATGATTGGATGGTTGGATGGATGTTTGTTAAAGTTTGTAGCCTAAACTGCTGATCTCGATTAACTATGGTATAGATTTAGATTTAGCTACCTACTTTTTTTTTAATTTCACATGGACGGTGTCGCCTGAGAAAGCTAGTCATGATTAATATTTCGATGCCTGCTACGTAGACTCCCGTAAGTCAAAATTTTGTTGTATTTATTTCTTAAATTTACATTATAAATACGAATTGTTCGTATTAATGTTTAAAGTATTGTCTTGCAAAATATGTTTTTTTAAATAAACGATAGTTTACGCAGTAGCCATCAATGTCCCTCATGACTTTTTTGTTCGTACATTTTACAGATACCGTCAAAAAACAGTGTCTGGTAAAGTGGTTTAAATTTTGAATTAAGTTAAAAAAATATGGAACTCTGTTGAAATAGATTGCTTTAAACGTTCCTTTTTTCCTTTGTTATTTTATATCAAAATTAATTGCCATATGTATAATATAAATATTCTGAACAAGGAATTTTAATGTAATACATCTGCGTACAAATTTTAATCATCTAAACAGTGATCGTTAAGTTTACATCTAAGCAATGAGCGAAGTCGCGAAGTGACGAGTTGTAAACGCAACTTAATGTTGCCAAGTTAATGTCGGCGCGTTTTATCTTGACGTCAAAACAGACAACTTTTATTGGTGATTAAGGGATCGCGGAGTAACACGAAGGGGGTTTTCGTAATTTTAATGTTAACTTCAAAACTTTACTTATTGTTTATGTTTTGTAAATGTATTTTCACTTCCGACAGATAATATTGCACCCATCTTGTAGATCTTAAAAGCAACTTAAAGACTTTTAAAGTGAATAGCTGATATATCGTGTAACTTTAAAGACAAATGTAATATATCTAAAAACATACTTGCACTTCCTGTTTACAAATTTCCTGAGCAAATCTCGTAGAACCGTAGACATGATTCATGCACTACAAGCTACGCTGAGCTACGAGCTGTTACGAAGCGCTACGGCGCTACACATGTGCTACGTCACGTCATAGTGACAAATAGCGTCTCAGAAACGGGCTCCGTTTCTTCGCTTGCCAGGATGTTGTGATTTATCTCCTTTAATACGTTGTCTAGTTGTTTCTTTTGATAGTTTTAAATTGATTAAGGTTGTATTTTGTGTTTACTATATTTATCTATACTAATATAATAAAGCGTAAACACACACTACCTCTTGGCGTAGGATGTCAGCAATCACAGAATATTTTTGAATAATTTCTTCTTTACAAAAAAGCCCTATACTTACGACACGCTTTAGGATATATATTTTCACGTTATTAAACTTAGGAGTAAATAAATTGGAAAAAAACCTTCATGTGGGAAAGAGACCATAAACTACAAGCTGCCAACTTTAAAGAAGCAAGGTAATTTTGACATTAGCAATTGACAATTTGACAAATGCGAACGGTTAAATAAAGTAATAATAATTTACCGCAGATGAAGCCGCACGGGAATAGCAAGTTATTATTTAATTTTAGGTTGACTTTCCACAAAACTGTATGTATTTATACCATATAATACCATTATTGTACTAAATTTTAAACCGATACACAATTCTACTTATCTTACCTGAAGTTAATATCCGAACATATCCGAAATTATCGCACTCGTAAAACCGAAACCCAGTCTCAGTGGCAAACAAATAAAGATCTGTGCAAACATTACTTATGCTCATATATTGCCCATTAAAGCTCGTTGAAACCATTCTCAATTAAGCGGATTGGGCAAAGCTAACGGTGCAGACGTTAAACGGCATTTAAACAGACCGGACAGTTTATGGGCTGAGCTTCGAGATTCTCGAGGTAACTCACATTCGAAGAGGTTTATAGCTGTTGGGAAATTCATAGAATCAAGATAGGAATTTTATAATTGGATTACGTGGTGATGGAATTAAATTGTTTTACGATTATTGTTATTTAAAATTAAGTATAGAATACCAACCCGCACTTGGCCAGTGTGGTTGACTATGGCCTAGTCACTCTTACTAAGGGTAATGCTCCGAGCCCCTCGATGGGGACGTATGTGAGCTGGTGATGACGATGATAGAATGTCATGAATGAATTTAATAGATAAAGACTCCAGATTTACTTTTTTATATTACTCTACATGATAGATTTCTCTTGTAATAAAACAATGCAATATGCTATATGATAAAAATAAAAATGTTGACTGAAGCCATAATTAAATAAGTAAAACATAAGTGTAAAAATATTTCAATGCTAGACTTCACGTTCTAAATACAAAACTATTTCTTACAAAGCCAATTTAAAACTAAAAAAGTTCTCCAAGAAATAAGTTTTTTTCATGTCGTCTTTGTCAAATTTATTTTAACAAATTCTCAGAAGTAACATACGTGACAGAATCGCATGTCCGATGGTCATGTGAAAAAGGACCTTTTTTCTGCTTTTATTATTCGTGCGGCGAGGTGCAATTTACTGCCCCAAGTTTATGCTTTGATACGTCTCGGGTGGCGGTGTTATTATGGGAATCCACGCAGCGTGTTCATAATGAGCTGCTTTTTTTATATCGCTCTGAGTAAATAAGAAACAATTGCTAACACATTGTTACGAAAACAATTATAGTTTTAATTATTATCCATAAAATAAGATTATCTATACTTATTTACTTATAAAGAGGAAAGATTTGACTGTTTCTTTGTTTGCATCGCAAAGTTCCAAAACTGCTGAAGAGATTTGAAAAAAATCGTTCACAATTGGAACCTATACTATCTCTAAGAACATTTGTTATAATTATTACTAGATTTTTCTTAATTCTGGTCTGAGAAAGTCGCGAAGTAACGCTAGTTTTCAGAAAAATAGTAATACAGTTCGAAGTAGCCGAAAAGTAGTAATGCACACGTACGTAAATAAAAGTGAAAACCGTTATTTTTAAGGTAGATGCCAATGAAACTTGTTTTAAAAATGTATTGTTTGCTAGTTAAAATTTACATTCAAGAATAGAAATAAGTAAAGAATTGATAAAAAGTTCCAGTCGAAAAATCGTTTTCTACTACGAAAGTAAAATAAATAAATTCAAAATGTATAAAAGAAATTGTCCGTCGCCCAGTTTGAACATTCACGGGAAGGTTGCTCACGACCGTCGGATTTCTTTGTCCATTATTTGTAAGCCGATATTATTGGGGCACAAATTGAATTGTCATACATACACACGCAGTTCCTTTATCGTGTTTTAATGGCCCCCGCTCACGAGGTCTGTATAATTTAATATTACCGAAGAAATATATAAGTACACATAGATTTATGTAGATTTATCCTATTTTACTAACATACTAAACTTGATGTTTTTTTATATAATTAAAGGGGGCAAAAGAGCGTCGGGAACACAGAGGTGGTCAACGACTCCCACGGACATCGGCAATATCGAAGGATCGGCAACTATAGATTTTACAGCCTTTAAGATGTCTTGTTTTTTGTTTGAAAATAAAATTTAAAAGTAATTCGATTGATGATGACATTAGTAACTCTTTATTAATAATCATTTATTACTTTATTTTTCTTTAAAGACAGCATCTTCGATTATTACCGCGGTCTTGCTGTTCCTCGTTTACCGCTGTCTCTTATGTAAAATTGCGTGAACATAACATAAAAAAGCATTTTATGGTATTCCAGGAAAGTGTATAGAGACAGTATAAATATGATTGGAGAGAAGTTTTATACTGATTGTAGAGTACCTGAGTTTTCGAGGAGCTCTTTAAAATATTGGCATTTTATGCTATTGTCGTTCTCCCGAGAGATGTCAAACAACCAAGTTCTCGCATACGATGCTGAGATTTGACTCGAAGATATTTTTATATTCCTTTACCACTGGTTCTCACTGTGTTACAATAAAGCATTACAATAATTGCTAACAAACATAAGCATATAAACTATTCATTTCAAAAAGTCATTACAATTTTAACAAACGTATATAAAATAAATACTCAGTCTTTATACTAAACTAGCTTCCGCCTACGACTCCGTCCGCGTGGTATTAATAAAAACAAAAGTAGCCTATGTGTTCTTTCAGACTATCCTCTACACCTACGCCCAATTTCATCCAAATCCATTCAGCCGTTTACGCTACAAACTCTAACAAACATCCATCCATCCAAACTTTCACATTTATAATATTAGTATGAAGTATGATTGTTTAAACTATCGTGAGACATTACTTTCAGCAAAAATTAAAAACGGCTCAACTCACGTTTTGATACTTCCGAAAGCATGTCCAAAAAAAAAAATTAATATAAACATTAATGGCTGATTTTGTTTGATGTTATTATATTTGTTAGTATTAAAACAATTCCTTTGTTTCAGGTTTGTCATAACAATATCCATTTATAATAAACTTGAAATTTAAATGAAAACAAATCAGTACCGATAGTAAGACGGAAAACAATAAGCAAACTCGTTGGTGAACTTCACAATATTTCAGAGTTTCAAAACTTTGAACGAACGTACATGCATTAAGTGATTAGTTCCATTTGCGAGCGGCACAGCAATGCCGTCTACGAATTGTTCGTAACTTGAATGCTTGATTAATTATGCCGAAGTAAACGCTAGCTTAGACTTTAAGCTTGGAGTCAAAGTTTTTTCTCTTTTATTGATGCTGTTAAGGTAATTACTTCACTATTTTTAACGGAGAGTCCACGTTAGCTGCTGTTTGAAAGGACAGATGCAATACCACAGAGAAGCCAGGCATGAAATAAAGCCCGCTATACACGATCAGTATTATCTGAACATTCAGATCATGAAATGGTAATTAAAAATAAATATAAAAACTTGTAAATAATGTCATCATCATCACCTATATTTACACTATATGTACACACTATACCTCCACTATACCATAAGTTAGGATGTCTAGTAGTTGGTTAACTTCACACATATCTTTGAATTTCTTCGCCGATACGTGCAGATTACATCACGATGTTTTCCTTCACCGTAAGAACGTCAGGTAAATTATTTACATATGAAATCAGAAAAATCATATTGGTACGGCGAGTTTCGAAGCCAAGACCTGTAGATTACAAGTCAAGTGCTTAAACCACTGAGTCACCGACGCTCTTGATAAATAAAGCGTATCCAATATTTCATGGTGATCAGATCAGCCGTTTAGGAGATATCTTTCGACAAACATCCATCCAAACAGTTAAATTTACGCAGTTATATCATCATCATCTTCATCATCTCCCCTGCCTTATCCTACTCCCGTAGGGTCGGCGCACCGGGTTTTCGTCCTCCAAAGCATTCTATCATCCGTCATCTCAGTCATCACTCCCTTCTTGATCATGTCACCTTTCACGCAATCCATCCATCTCTTTCTAGGTCTACCTCTACCGATGTACCCCTCCACATTCATAACTAATATCCTTCTTGTCACATGCGATTCATCCCTTCTCATAACATGCCCATACCACTCTAACCTTTTACTCCTTATTTTCTCAGTTATATGAGTAAGATTATTAGTTAGTACCTAAAGTACAGTAATAAAGATAGGCTTCCACTAAACCATTTAACTGTACTAATAAAACATGTTGGTACAACAGTTGATGGGTCTATTCAAGTTTTGAAATCGCACGAATAATGCTCAGTACCAGGTGATAGTAATAGTGTTACGGCTGTAATAAAATCTATTTTATAGTTTCAAACGTGTATCTTTATTACTCAATATAAATGAATAATTTCACTATTAAATACAGGATAATATTATTTACTTTATTAATTACAGAATTAGGAAAAAAGGCTAAAACAATGTGTAACTATGAATGGTTTGACTGTAAGAATAACTATAAAAATTAAGGAAACTTATTTAAAAATAGTTGCTATTCTTTTATTTTTTTTTATTTTTAAGGGTTACATAATTTAATCTTTAGTATAATTAAATAACTATTTTAATGCCACAACATTCTTATTTGCTAACATATTTTATACTGAATGTGACTGGAAAAAAATATCAACGGCCTGAGAATCTAATTGAAGTCGATTATAGAATAACATTTACTAAACGGGCAAGCATTATCACTTAATTTTGTACTCACTTGTAACTTAAGGAGTGCTTAAAAAACGAAGCTGAAGTCTTCGTTTTTTCCAAGCAAATTATTACCTAAATTTAATTCATGAATAGATCTAAGCAATATCCAAATGCGAACTCGTCAACAATGACTAAACGCTCGTAAAATATGGCGCTTAAAGCGATAAAAGCGGAATTGTGAAGCGCTGTAGAATTATTATCATCGTAAAGTAAAGCGCTTCTAGCTGTGCGACTTACGAGTTGTTTACGCGCTTGAAAATATTGGAAAAATATTGTTATTCGATTCAATTCAATTCACATTGAAAAGCTGTAGATACAAATTGGTAGTAAAATTCACATAACTTAAAACTATCTTAACTAGAAAGGGATTAAGGCAAAATAAGAAAAACCAAATCTATTTACGTAAAGAAGATAAATTAGTTTATTTATGTTAATGTTAAAAATTATGTATGGGAGGCATAAAATCTTTAGAAATGTTAAGAGAAAAACAGCTTGTGAAACACAGTTCTAACCGTAAAGATGTGTGAAGTTGATCAAAACGATGACGTAAGAAGTACACATGCTTGCAACTTCGATAGGCAGCGATATATTGATAGAGATGCAACGCCAAATCTTATAATTAAATGTCCTTATTGAAGTGTAGTTCAGGAATATATCTAGATCTTCTTTTATTTTGGGATCTGGAAAACAAAAGACAGTCGATATTTTAGAAACAAAAGTTTGAAATCAATTTGAATTCATCACCAGCTCATTATACGTCCCCACCGAGGGGCTCGGAGCCTACCCTAATATGCGGTAACTAGGCTATAGTCAACCACGCTGGCCAAGTGCTGGTTGGTTGACTTCACACATATCTTTGAATTTCTTCGCCGATATGTGCAGGTTGCATCACGATGTTTTCCTTCACCGTAAGAACGTCGGGTAAATTATGTGCATATGAAAATTCGAAAAATCGACAATCACATTGGTACATGGCGGGATTAGAAACCAAGACCTGTAGATTACAAGTCAAGGGTTCAAACCACTGAGCCACCGATGCTATTCATTTTTTTAATTTAAATTAGGATTGGTATATTAATAACCCGTGCGCAGAAAGTTTGCCTACCCACGCCGATCTCAGAACGCACAGAATTTGACTCAACTATCGCACAACTGTTTAGTCTTGCTTTAATTCCTATTAGCATATAAGGAGGTGCGCACACTACTCGATTTTTAGTTGTACAACTAAACAGTTGAATTTGCTGCGAAACAATCTACAATCGCACAACAGTTGGGCAACAGATTAGTCAAAGGTGTGCGCGTTTTTAGTAGCGTCAGATAACGCGTGACGTCATAAGGCCATCAAATAAGCTGCCCACGAGTCATACTATAGATTACTCTCCTAAAGAACTGATAATATTGTAACTGGCCATTAAGATTTAATAGCAATTATTATGCACGCTCTTCTTTCCTCTCCGTTAGTGAGCTTAGTTAAAAATAGTTGAAAAAGTAAATGTCCGTTTTCTTACCCTTTTCATCAATCAATCTATGTATTAAAAATAATCTAATTTTTTCAACTTCCACTGCAAACATTTCAACAACGATACAAGGTGAGAATATAAAGAAACATATTTGAAAGATGTGCATAACTATGAAGCCTGCACTAAAAGTTTCTTCCTGTAAATATAATCTATATTAAAGTAAAATTAATTCCTAGATTTGAATAGACAATGAGGCCTGCACGCATTCTGTGTGGTCATGGTCATGGAGCCGGAATATTCGTGCGAAGGTAGTACATGCTAACCATAAAGCGGGCTCTACCGCTGTTTAAGTTGCTTACTTAGTAGTAAGCTAGTGCTGTTGCTTGCGACTTCGTCTTCGTTAAGTAATAAAGAAATATAGAAACTACAGATAGCCTACATTACTCACAGATAAATTATCTTTGCAATGGTGAAAGAATTTTTGAAATCAGCCTAGTAGTTTTTGAGTTGATTCAATAAATACAACACTACAAATCTTTACAATATAAGTATAATAATATAAATAAGTTAGAATGAATGAATGAATACGATTGAATGTGGATGGCTACAAAGGAAGAGGAAGACCGAAGAAAGTATGGATGGATTGTGTGAAAGAGGATATGTTTAAGAAAGGAGTGGATTCAGATATGACGGCTGATATAGATGTATGGAAGAACAGCACATACTGTGCCGACCCTCCCTAAGGGATAAGGGCAAGTGGATGATGAATATAAATAAGTTAGAAATATAGGTAAATTTGTACAAATGTATGAAAATACTTACGTGGCCTTCAATTACTAGTAATATATGATACACGTTAATAATCAGTTTAGGCAAACTGCATACGACGCTTACAAAGATCTGAAAAAAATCATTCATTACAATAACTGTATAATTTAACAGTGGTAGAGCCCGCTTTAACATCTTCGCACTAATGGGCCGGCTCGCACGGTGTAATACCACGACCACACAGAGGACAGGCATGAAGTGGTAGCAATTCCCCGTTTCGTCTGACGAGTGTGTGGCCGGTGGCCCAACTTTGGTCCCTTATCCTTCCTACCCTTTTTCACATTCAAAAAAGATGGGAAAGGAACGTGGATTTGACGGTGCAGGAGACGCATAGGAAGGGGAAATGCCCTCTTTATGCGCGTCTCCTCCTTTGTCGTTCAAGGGTACGCAACGCATTTGCTATTGCGACTGTCTGTGAGCAGCGGTCGCTTCGCCATTTTGGCGGATTCAGGTGGCCGTTTGCTCGTTTGTCACCTTATGATATAATTTTTTTTTTTTTGTATTCATTATTGTCTAATCAGTCGTATTTCCTTTTAATTTTGAATACCAAAAATCAAAGTAAACCATTGAAGAAATCGATTATTAAATTATACATCGATTTTATTGATAAGTTTGTAGACGTTACTATTATGGTAAATCTTTTAAAAACACTCCCTTACCGATCCATTTAAAAGTTCCGGTGTAATCAAATCAACCATATCAGCAATACGTCTGTACAAATGCAAGGAAAATTTAATCTTATCCTCTTTATGACTTCTCTTATCCTTGAAGTATAAATAATAATTACAAGCAGGGTCCTCTTCTAGTCTCATTCGTAGTAATTTTAATCGATATCTAATTGTATCAAGAAGTATGAATCTCCAAACTCTATTCAAGTCAAGCGCGAACGAGGACAGATGAAGGATAATATAGAAGAAAATATTCCTAGGAAATGAAATCATAGTGAAATAAAATACGCAATAAATAAATCTAACAATCCAAAGGAAAATGATATAAATGTAAGTTCGATTTTTATGTTCAATGTAATGCTTGCTATGAACGCGTAAATAGACGTCGATTTTGCTCATTTCGCTGAAGAATTTCGTCAACCGACTCTTATAGAATAGAAGAATTATTATAGAGATACTGTATTCTAGAACAGTCCAAACATGATACGTCAAATTTAGAATAAAACAGATCACAGAAATGTACAAAGTACAGCTTAGCAAACAGATATAGTATATTTTAATAATGATTTTAAAAGCAGGTTTAATTTTAAAAACTTTGAAATCGAAACCCGTTATTTGTAAGAGGATAAGAACTGGTTTATAGACACTGAGAACACTTGCATAGTTATATTTCATGTCTATATTGTTTAAACTCTTCATTATAATTAAAGTAATATGGTGAAATTGATTAAAAACGTTTCACTGCGACTGTTCGACTGCTCACAAAGGTACGTCAAAACAGTTTGTGGGTTGAACGTCAATTTCAATCCACACCAAGGCGTTAAATCGCATGAAAATAATTCTTACTATTGATACTGCATTCGATATCGTGTCTTGATATTTTAAATATATATCAAATCAATTTTGTATTTGTATTCATTGACTCTTGGACGACTTTATGTTTTGTAAAAATCTACCTTATTGCTAAATGACGTAGGCTATGTTTTTTTACTATTACTTTTGTGGAAGTCGTGAGCAACATCTAGTGGATGATAAAGGTATAGGTTCAAGATATTATAGAGAATGCTATGAACTTAACGGGAATATCAAACAAGGCAGCCCATTGAATTTCAGAATAAAGCAACACAGAGTGACCACCGCTCACAAAGCCTTTCAATTTATTATTGCAAGTTCACTATTGACAAAGGCTATGTTTCAATCAGTGTGGGCGCTTGTCAGCACGCCTGACATGCTGTAAATCAGATTTGGTTTGCTCGAAAAACTGATTTATATCGTAACAATGTTAATATCTATTTAAAATATTCGTACACGGCTTCGGCTAAAAAAACTAAAGTAATATTGAGTAACTGAATATAAACTAAACTAGCTGTTCCCGTGCGACTTCATTCGCATGAAATTACATTTGTCAAATTATCAATAGCAAATGTCAAAATGACATGACATGACAAGCCTTAGCAATCTTTCTTTCTTGATGTTAGCAGCATCTTATGGTCTCTTTTCCACATTAAGGTTTTTACCCCCTAAGTTTAATGGCGTGAAAATATATAGCCTAAAGCGTGACGTAAGTTTAGGGCTTTTTATTAAAAGAATAATTCAAAAATATGCTGTAATTGCTGACATCTTAGGCAACAAAGAAGTGTGTGTTTACGCTTTATTATAATAGTATAGATACAGATAAATAGATAGATAAACTAAATTATTGAACAATCCTGAGTACACTGACATTACGTGGTGTAATGTTACGACGTTTAACATTGGCATCGATAGGCTCATTCCTGTTCGGTACCTCGTAACAATATGTACTGCATGAATCCTCGTCGTATAACGTTACGTTACACCGCGTAACATAATGCATACTTAGTATTAATCGTTATCAAGATGCAAAGGGCTTAATTTTAGTTGAATTTTACTGTGTATTGAAGTAGTTCAACTTATACAAACACTCATCAACCCTCTTAATAATAAATTGTTGACATTTACAAATACCTAACGATTTTCCTTATAACAACAGAAGCAATTGACAAGGAAGTTGTATCAATAAAAAGAGCAAACTAAATTGTTTAAGACTAGCCATTAGTCGGCTCGGAGGACAATTCACAAGCTTTTACACTATTATGTTGTTATTACTTCGTGAATTACACACGAACTACAAATGTCAATGAACTACAACACAATTGGATGTGGCATTTTGATTTAACTAAAATAAGTTATTAGGAAAAAGCAGGTGATAGATATCATTATAATTGTTTTATTGGTCATATTTGGTACTTTTATCTTTTTATTTTACTAATTACTAATCTAATATATCGACAAAATTTAGGATAGGTGTAAAACATAGTATGAAAGAAGACTGGCTATACTTACTACTTACTTTTTTTGATTCTAGGAAATATGATAGCTATGAAAAATTCTATGTCATAAAATTTTACATTTATAGCGAATCATCAGATTTACATAAACGTAACAAAGTAGTTTTTTACTTAACATACACGAATTAAAAAAGATTTTTTTCTTCAGTCAATAATTTAGCATATCCACTTGAGAAAACGATTCCTGCATCTATGTTTTCCAGCCCCACGTTTCGTCCGGATTGTCGTTAACTTGAATGATTGAGAACTTACGCTTTCAACATCATTGCTTTCAATTTGTCTCAAATAAAGGATGTTCCTTTTTACCGAGTTACAAGCGTGTATTTAAAAATTTAAATTCATGTAACATTATCAAAAATAATTGTTTGGATATTTTTCATGTCGCTAGTAATTAAAATAGTCTGCCTTAAAAGTAGTGTTAAAGAATTGTTTCTTTAAAAATAATTCGTCCGTGTTTTTAATATTACAATTTAAGAAATGCGTAATAAAATATAAGACTAATAATACAGTTAATATCTTAATACAGTTTAAATAATGGTTTCTAGTCATCATCATCTCCCTTGCCTTATCCTACTCCCGTAGGGTCGGCGCACCGGGTTTTCATCCTCCAAAGCACTCTATCATCCGTCATCTCCGTCATCACTCCCTTCTTGATCGTGTCACCTTTCACGCAATCCATCCATCTCTTTCTAGGTCTACCTATACCGGTGTACCCCTCCACATTCATAACTTTTCTACTGTTTTATTATTTTACTGTTATAAATACAAAGAAATATTAAATTAAGATTTTGTGAACATCCTGTATTCTGCAGGAAAATTACAGGTCGCACTGTTCAATGGAGTGAGCGACCGATCCAACGAAGTTGTAATAATGCTTTTTTTCTACGAATGGAGTATAATTTATGAAACGTTATTTACAAGTAGAAAATGTAGTTAACAATCTCATTAAGTTTGATCTTTTGTCTGGAAAAACCGGACAAGACAGACATTTATTCATATTGTCTGTACTATCGTAATGAACGTTTTGTAACTTTCATAGTATTGTTCTTATCAAGCACCAATAATTTAACCTCGAAGTTTTCATGTTATGTGATGCATATTAAAAGCAGCTCTTGCCCACTACTTTTTCTGCGTGGAATTAAAAAACAAAAAACTTAATAGCCGATTTGTTCGTACAGAATATGTTCTACACCAAATTTCATTCCAATCTACGTTCCAACCATCTAGATCTACCAACGTATTAGAATTTATAATGTTAAGCTCGTAACACATGCTCAGTTTTATCTAAACTGAAAAATGAATAGTTCTCAGGTTTGTTACATTTATCTGAACAGACTGTACAGATAAAACTGAGCGTGTGTAGCTGGCTTTAATAATGAATCATAGATATTCTGATTTGATCAAGCCGGTTTCCTAGCTAAATTTAATCATTCGTTATTGTTTTTTATTACAAATTCATTAAATGCGTTCCAAACAACGTGATTTGAATTGTATTCCATTAGAATATCAACCTAACCCTAATTGGAAACTTTAAAAACCCAGCATTAGGACAATATTAAGCTAAGCATACCATTTACAAGATACATTGTTAAAACTGAATATTAGTTCTCAGGTAAAGTTCTCAGACATTAGTTACTCAACTACAATATAGACAGACCAAACCTCAAAGGTATTACAAAACTCAACCGCAAGGGAATTAAAGGTTTTCTTTTCGTTTTTTGTTTATAATCGGTAGCTTTGTGCGCTGGAAGTTTTCAGTTTGCCGGAGTCGTTTGCCGCTTTACAGTCGATGCTTGTGGAGCTAACGTTGTGAAACGTTAGAGATAAACTAATAATGGATATGCTAAAATTATAAATAAAAATTATTTAAATCAAATTCTCCTGTTTGAAATCCTTTGGTGCGAAGTTGATTATTCATGTAGAGTATGTCCGTATGTTATTTTCGTTTACTCTTTTTTAAAATTATAATATGCTTTGTTTCAAACACTTATTGGTAAATAACAATGGTTTTGACTAATTCGATAGTTTTTTTTTAACAAAAATGAGAGAGATCTTATTAAAAAAAGGAACAAGCAAACTTTCGGCGACATTAAAATACTTTTAAAATTGATTTGCAACAGTTTTAAGTAGTAGTAATTATAAAAAGATACATCTTTATTCGATAATTTTAAATTATTTGAAGACTGCAAATTGGTCTCAATGTACGAAAACATTTTTTTCCGAAATAATTTTCCGCATTTCATAGATATCCTGTAAATTTAAAACAAATGAATGTGACAATAGAACAAATTAACATATTTGTATCGAAGAACCTGAAAATTTAATCATGATTTAATACCGCCTCCATTTTATCTAACTTTCGCTATTCCTTGACGTACTTCTATGAAGTACAAAATTGCACCGACTACTTCTTTGTCCGCTGACCACTCGCGGATTTTTTACTATTAAATCCGTCGAGCGCAGGCGTTCCGAAATCCTCGTATTGTGACTGCAATTTACTTCTTTTATGCATCCCTGGACGTATATGGCTCTTCCGATGAATCTTTATTTCTTTGGTCAAATGTAAGTACAGTTTCAAAGGGTTAATTTACCCTTTTGTAAATACTTGATTGCTTTTCCGTTTCATTCAAATTATAATTTGAAGGTTAAAAATATGTGTTGCAATAGAAAATCCTGTTAAAGTTTTTTTTTAACATATTCCAGGAATTAAAGTTTGAATTTTCTTTATTGCGGCTTTTAAATTGCAAAACCAGCGCTTGACCACTATCCCACCTAGACCAAAGAAAAAAGAAAAGCTTTTCAAAGAACTACATGTTTTTAATTTAAATTTGTAGTACCACTAGCTTTCGCCCGCGAATCAGGCCGCGTGGAATATATAAAAAAAAAACAAAAGCAGCTGTTCGTCTTCCCGACTACCCTCTACATGTTTGCCAAATTTTAATGAGATCCGTTCAGCCGTGTAGGCTGAAATTGCCATTTATAATATCAGTAAGATAATAAATGCGAAAATTTGTAAACGTTTCTTAGAGTTTGTCGTTTAAACGGCTAAACGGATCTCCATCAAATTTGGTACAGATATAGAAGATAGTCTAGAAGAATACATAGAGTTAATTTATTTTTATAATTCCACGCGGTTAAAAACTACATACATTTTCAAATACAGCTAAGTTATATACGCAACTAGGGAGAAATAACATATGTACAATGACCACTCAAGTCAAGTATCAGCGAGTGCGGATTTCATTTGATACAATAGCTGAGTGGTCTGTAGAGGATAATAGCAATCATTATATGGACATCCGTCTTTTGTCCGACGTATCCCTAATTGTGACGTCATAGCAACCTGAGCCACAAGTAATTGGAAGTCACCCGTAGTTACGGAAACTTTTTATGTCAAGAATCACGTATTATACGAATGATTTCACTAATTGATACATTTCTTATAATTCTACAATCCGTATTCTTAAGGAATTTTTTTTAGCGTATAGTATAGGAATTTAATTTCCTATCCATTTAAGTAAATAGTGTGCACCTATTCATGTACTTTGGTTAGAAGATTTAAGAGAGGCTAACATATGCACGTGTTAATTTTAAACCATATTATGGTTTTATATAAAGCATATTAACTTCTTTGTCTATATAGCTATGAAGGTCTTTCCCTGTCATTCCGAAAAATGTGGTTTATCATATTGTAAGGGTTTTTATTTATAGTGTTTACACGTTATTTATTATTTATTTTCTATAGTTATAATGTATTTTCCTAATGATTTAAGAATACTCAACGCCTCTACACCATTAAGAAAAGGTACCATCACGGTGCGATTTCAAAAGGGCGTCGGCAGACATCCGACTGAGATGGATGCGAGCGGAAGAGGAAATGGTGGCAGATCGGACGGCGATCTACCCTTAACGGATTCATTTTTCACTCTCAATGAATGGGTCTGCCCTTAAATAGATCTCACTGTTAGTCGATAAATTTTAATTCACAACTTCAACATACAATAATATACAATAACATATTATAACATCCTGTATAACTTAAAGACAAAATTGTAAATAGCCTATACCATTCTATAGTCGCATTCAATAAAAAAATACAAACAAATAAGACTTTAATCACAGACTTATTAAGAACAGACATGACATCAATTCAAATCTGTAGATAATAATTGACATTGTCAGCTAGTGTTTGTAAATATAATTCCTCATCTCCATTGCGTTTGACCATACTTAACAAATTAATAAATTATTTTTATACAACATTTTTGTCTACATTTATCGATGATTTAAAAACCTCCAAAATTGTTTCCACTGTTAAGAAGAAAATTAATACCGCGCTGTAGAATTGGCACAACACTAGATTATTGGCATAAACGTTACATCTCTAACTGACAGCTGTCAATGTCATTAGAAGGATTAGAACATTCGAGACTTGACGAGATCTCTTGTGGAGTGCTTAATTTATCGCTACATACAATTATAATTGTTTAAAACCACTAACTTACCTCACACCTTTAAACGTAAAAGTATGGAGTTTTCTTTGCAAGTTAAGATATAAACGACTTAATATCTCATTGGTCAGGACTGCAACTATCACGCCCCATTTCCCGTGTCGGGTCATTAAACCCGTCTAGTTGAGACGCGATCACTCTTTCTGCTATCATTGTTTTTGATATGGGAAATCTTAATATGCATTTATATAAAAATTTGCCACTTCTTTCTACAGATATCTTTAACTAGCTTACTCTGATTTTAATTGGTTGATAAGTGTCCATTAATACAGTATAAGGGAGCCTTTGTGTGACTGTGAGTACGGTAGTATATCTATACTAATATTATAAAGATCTGTATTTCTGCGTGTATTCGATTTGCGTAAAAACTACTGAACCGATTTCAAATATCCTGTCACCATTAAAAAGCTACGTTATCGCTGGTAAAATAAGCTGGATGTTTTACTATTTCTTTAATTCCACGTAGACGAAGTCGATCAACAGCTGGTAGTAAAGTTCCATAATTTAAAGACAGCACAATATCATGTTAAAGATATAACTATAAGAACTAAATTTCTCTTACGACTTCGTTCGCGTTTTTTTATATATCATAAGGTGGCACACGAGCAACCACCTGAATCCGCCGAAATTGCGAAGTGACCGCTGCCCTTAGAAATCCGCAATTGAAGGTGCGTTGCCTACCCTTAATCGTCTGAGGAGGAGACGCACATAAAGAGGATATTTCCCCTTCCTATGCGTCTTCCCCCTTATCAAATAAACTTTTTCTTTCCATACTTTCCTGTTAAGAAAGTGGAAAAGAAAAGGGACTAAAATTAGGACTCGCGTGGAATAAAAAAACAAAAGGAAGTAACCTATGAGTC
Source organism: Papilio polytes (assembly GCF_000836215.1). Taxonomy (NCBI): domain Eukaryota; kingdom Metazoa; phylum Arthropoda; class Insecta; order Lepidoptera; family Papilionidae; genus Papilio; species Papilio polytes. The sequence goes on from NW_013528526.1 coordinate 1,279,607, forward strand.
CTTTCAGACTTTGCTCTACATTTATGCCAAATCAAGTTCCGTTTAGCTATAGAGGGTAAATAATAACATACATTTAAACTTTCGCATTAATAATATTAATAAGACATGTACATTGTACTTGTACACATTATGTAGATACCACACGTTATTTTAATGTATTTTTTTGTATCTCTTTTGTTTCAACTATTGTTATTCTTACGTGTCTAAAAGATGCTAACAACATCAACACATTTCATACATATTAATATAATCGACAAAACAAACATTCGAGAGTGGGAGTGCCAACTGCCACAATGATTTACGCCCTCTTGTTTGATGCTAATCGGCCACTAAGTAGCTCCTCGCCTCTTGATTTATGTACGCCGGATTAAAGTATAATTATTTCGCGTCTCTGCGTGAATTTATCAAGGACTTTGTTGCTGCTAATTGCAGATGTCTTTTCTTATCGTCGCACACTTTGTTTCTTAGTTAAACACGCTTATACGTTTGATGTTTGGGACAACAGTCAAATGGAGTAATAGCATGCATGCCAGTACAGTCAAAGTTAAGCTTCGCACCATCTCAACATGTTTACTTATATGCAAGTTACTGGAATGCCTGTTAGCGCCTACACATGTCTATAGTTGATACGTGGAAGTCGCTTGCATGCAAGTGTGATGGCTGTTGGTATGTGTATACCGGCCCTTATGGTTTACGAGATTTGAAGGGGTTGTTATTACGTGTTTTGTTATGTATTAATTTTAAAATCAATTTGTTTATATGTAAAACTTTTAAACCAAAACAATGGAATCAATGATAGTTAATAAACGTCGGCTGACAGGCGACGACGCAGGACAGACGACGCTGGCGCTTTCTGGTGTCGGAGGCTAAGACCCACTTTGGGTCGCTGCGCCAACGCAGTATGTAATATCGTGCAAAGTCAATGATGTTAAAAAAATTTATAATGAATACGACAAAATGTAACTCAATCAACCGTAAATTTCAATTAACAATATTACATCTTTGACATTTGAGATTGTGTTTATTTTCATTGCAGTAGTCGTTTTTCCTTCTTTTGGGAAGTCGGTCAATAAAAAGACCTACACTTACGTCACGCTTTAGGCTATATATTTTCACGTCGTTAAACTTAGGGGTAAATATTTTGGATAAAAATCCTAATGTGGGAAAGAGAACATAAGTTGTTGCCAACATCAAGGAAGCAAGGTTGCCATGGTAAGATAATTGGTGTTTTGACATTTGCAATTGAGAATTTGACAAATGTAAACAAGAAAATAAAGTTTTTATAATTCCATGCGGGTGAAGCCGCACGGAAACAGCTAGTTACAAATAAAACAAATGAACATTAGTCTTACCAACAAAGCTTTAAAGTTAATTTTAGTGATCTGTTAGACAATTTCTCAGTAATGTTTAACGTTACCTCGTCTGTCTATTGTTTTGCCAGAACTACAGTTTACGGTTCCGGGCCATTGCACCGATACGACTGTGTACCAACACAACGGTTTTACGATCTTTGCAAAAATCTGATACGGACACCGTCCACCTATACTATTCTCATTAATGTCTGGAGATTGGATACTAATTTTTAATTTGATCGTTAAATAAATATACCACGTTGATATTATTAATACAATAAATAAATTAAACCCATATATTAAATAAATGTAAGATTTTGGCAATATTGAAATTTGTATTTTTGAGCTCATCCTGGTTAAAAAGAGAGATTGTTATTATCGGGTTATCCGACATGTGTTTGTAGTCAATAATAAGAATGGGATGTCGTAATGATATTACCGTAATCAGTATCTATCGATTTACAGTATTCTATTGCATCAAATTCAGTGACATCAACGATAGTACAGCTTCGCTGTCTCAGCGCTGCGATTTAAGAAGACAAAGGATAGTAAAATGGTTGATTGCTCGCAACACTGCCGCAAGCCAGCTAATAAAGACATCTAAATGTATTAGACAAGATATTCCTATTTACTTAAGAATACAGCGTTTATTCTTTAATTTTTTCCTTTCCTTAGTGTATTTTAAAAAGCGAAGCTTTGGATTTTGTCTACATTCGTGATGAAGTGATCAGCAAATGTTTTGATTTATTGCGTAAATAGGATCCACAATAGCTAGAATTGTTTAGTAATTTTGTATTAAACTAGCTTTTTTCCGCGTCTTCGTCCGCGCGGAATTGAAATAAAAAACTTTGAAGTAACCTGAGTTCTTCTAAATTATGGAAAGAAATTCTTCTACATCTGTGACGAACTATCGAAATCAGATAAGCTGGTTCGGAGATACGCAGCAACATCCACCCATCCAATAATGTTACTATAGAATTATTAAAAAAATTATACAAAGCGCACTTCTGATTTCTTCATCGTTCTGCATTTAAGTTTATTAGCTTCTTGTTTCACGGCGAACTTATTACTGGCTTGTTTATAACTTAGCAACTTGCTGCAACTTGAGTGATGTAATTTAAAAATTGCTTAAAATGTTTTACTACAATGTAAATAACTTTGTAAGACATTTTCTTATCGCTTTATGTGGAGTTTGGTTTATTTGTTTATTAACTATACTAATATTATAAAGACATAAGATTTGTTTTTATAATCAAACTAAAAAACTACTGGGCCGATTACAAAATTCAAATTCTTTCGTTATTAGTAAGGTATCATTGCATAACATAATATTTTTTTAATAGATTTGATTATTAATTCCGCATGACGAAGTCGCGAGCAAAAGCTAGTTATTCTTATACTGAAATTTGTGATGTTTTAGTTTTTATTTGTTGTTTTTTGAGACTTTAAATGCATATTTACGTTATACCTAGTTATACGTATTGAGTACGCAAATAGCTATGCAAAAAATAATTATTACCCAATGTGAAGGGTGGTCGAAACTATCCCCGTTTCCAATCTGCATGGTACACAGAGGAATTAGTTTGCCGCGCCTATCAGCAAGACAATTATTTTCAACCGGACCGTGTGTGGGGGGCCTTACGTCTGCTTGCGTCATTGTTGCAAATGGATGGTGTTATGCAGTAAGTAACAATCTTCTAAACTGAATTAAAATCTCTCAATCAAGATAGAAATATACCGAATAAATAGACTAATATACACTTTATAATACTGTTGTATCAAGTGGGCCTTTTGTTATGTTTTCACTTGTACCATTTAAATGAAAGAGTAAGCTACTAGTGATTAAAAATAACGATTTGAGTAGTCTGTTATTGTTTAAAAGAGTTAATAGCATTCATGACTCCATTTGGAATAACATCATCCAGCTAGGCCAGCTAAATGCAAATCACTGATAATCCATTAGTGGAGGCGCGTATATAATATGTTCCGACAATGTACTGCACAACGGGGCGACACTAATGACCTTTCCGCAACCTCGTGTGTACTGAGCTTTAATTAAAAAGTTATAGTCATATCAATGTTTACAGTAAAACTGTCAAAATTGACTAGATATTGACAATTATGTCACTAATATTCCCCCCCCCCCACTGGTATACACCTGTAAGGATGCCTTAATATTTTAGATAACGAAAAATTCTTAATTTGATATTATCGGAATGTTTGTTAGTATACTAGTTTAACGGCCGAATTTTAAAATGAATTGTAAGCACTTTGCTATCATTTACATGCCGTTACATGTTTAAATGTCTTTTCAGAATTAAACCGTTAAATTCATAGCTAATTGATGTTCATATAAAAACGGAACGGGATATTACAAAGCAAACAGTACATTTAAAAACAAGCAAAGTTTATTTCTATTTTGGTAAATAACGTAATTTATTCTTAAATAAAGTTTGTAATGTCCACTCTATAACTTTTAGTATGTCTTTGTTCATGTCACTTCTATAAAATACCTAGTATAATAAAATATAATAAGTATAATATCCCATAATAATTATTTAGCTCTCGAATTTCAGTCGAATTATCCGAACGCATATAAATTGATTAAATTTCGCTTGTGACAAGGATTTAACTTAATTCCTATTTTGATAATGAGAGCGAACGATTGATTCAAACTATTCGCTTTTAATTAAAACGATTTCCAGCCAGCGCGGCGTAACGGTACTAATTACATTACAGCGGCAACAGCGCTCGTTGGCGCTGTTTTTTAAAATCTGATTATTTCCATATAGGATAGTGGGAAGAATGGAGTTTGTAACTACAGCGAATAAAGCGCTTCAAAATTTATAACACTGCATTGTATTTTAGTGCATAGTTTTTTTTTAAATTAGAATACATAATTCAATTGTTTTTAAAACAACTTCAATTTATGGTTTCTGAGTCCTCTATTTGTATTAATGTTTTAATATTACTGGTTTTTAATAATCCTATTGTAATATTTAGTTACTTTGACGTTAAATTAAATTATAATCCATTGAACACTTAAGTATATATTTAAATTAATCTGTCCTCATAATACTAAAATAAGAAATTACAAGTTAATTAATGTAATAAAAATTCGCTTCATTCAGTTTACTCAAGCGCTTTTGCGCTGCATAAAACTAACTCGATAGTTTCACTACTTTCAATTAAAAGGGGGCTCCGTGAACAATACGCGCTGGTAATGGAGGTGTAATCTAGTTAGCCAGTCATCGGGGAATGATCGCTGATGACTGGAGGAAAGTGCCAGTAATAATCCCCTTAGTGGCGTCTGGCTCACGGTGCGATTCCTCCTTTACATGTGATGACGCTTGGGTGCTGCGTAGGCTGTACTAATATTAGTATATTTTCGTGGCTATTTTTTGCTTAATCTATAGTCTATACTAATATTATAAAAGAAAAAAAATTGTATTTATGTAAACTCAAAAACTACAGGGCCGATTTAAAAAATTCTTTCGCCATTAGAGAGGCAACTTATCTGTAAGTAACATAGGCTATATCTTTTAATGTTTTTTAAATTTCACGAGGACAAAGACGCGAGCAACAGCTAGTGTTTAAACATATATTAATATTATAAAGACGAAAGATTTTGTAGAATTGTTGGGTTTTTGAATTAACTAATTATTGAAGTAACAAAAAAAAAGCTATGATATCAGTAAGTAACATATAACTTTCAATATTTCATTTAATTTTGCGGACGAAGTCGCGAGCAATACCTAGTCATATTTATGAAATACTGAATTGTTGAGTGTTGAAGTAATACAAACATAAATTGAAAATCACGGACATATTTACCACTTACTGCAATACGTAGGGACCTTTGTGTTAATATTAGAAAAAATCAAACAAAAAAATCGGACCCACCTGCAAGCATTACCTTTCGGATAAAAAAAGAATTATCAAAATCGGTCCACTAGCGGCGGAGTTATGCCGTAACACACATAAAAAAAAAACATACAGACGAATTGAGTACCTCCTTCTTTTGGGAAGTCGGTCAAAAAAGAGATTAAAAAACATCCTTTGCTAGCTAGAACGAAGCAAGTGTCGTTAGTCATGTTTATTGAATGACAACATATGTCTATAAATCCAATGGCATATAAACGTATATTATGTTAATCACTCTACTATAAATCTATATTATTATAATAAAGCGTAAACACACACTTCGTTGTTGCCTAAGATGTCAGCAATTTGAGCATATTTTTGAATACTTCTATTTTTAATAAAAAGCCCTACACTTACGTCACGCTTTAGGTTATATATTTTCACTTCGTTAAACTTAAGGGTAAATATTTTGGATGAAATCCCAAATGTGGGAAAGAGACCATAAGTTGCTGCCAACATAAAGGAAGCAAGATTGCCATGATGTCATGTCATTTTGACATTTGCAAGTGATAATTTGACAAATGTGAACAATGGGAACAGCTAGTATGTTAACATAACTGTAAATAAAAGAAGTCATTTAGGGAAACGTATTTCCAAACTTTTTATTGATATAGGCTTGTGATTAAGTATTGAATTGATGGCTCTTGATTGTTTACTATAGCTCTTGATGACATAATGACTTTTAAATTGCCATCCAATAAGTAAAAGTCAAATCACACCTGTAATTTAAAGTGAATCATACTGCGAGAAACTTTGAGGACCTTATTCCTTTTGTAATAAATGCCATATTCAAAAAGCAATATAAAAACTGTTTACAATTCAACGGCTCATTAGACAAGACAATTTGTACGAAAGTTGTTGATGACTCTATTTCGTGCCGATATTTAAAATTAGACAGGGGAATATGATTTTTTTATTTATTTACGTACTCAGTTATTAGTAAACTTGTGTAAGGTCTATACTAAGGGAGGCCCTACGTGATCATTTAATGAACGCAGTGATTGACTCACATTACAATCTGTAAATAAATCCGATCATCCTTTATGATGAAAAATATCAAAGCCTTTTTACCTATTGTTAACAATATGTTTGTATTTTGTCGAACAAAGTAAACATAAGCTGTGCACTTAAACACGATCAGAGCCTCCCAAATGCCACTCGTAGCGAGGAATAAGAAAGAATTGTCCAAATAATAAATTCCTTAGCCCCGATAAGTGCTCCGGACAAGCGGCCGCATTATTGAGGCAAATTGTGAACACCCTGTAGGCATCGGTGTTACAACGAACTGAGCGTAGTCGTAAAATACTAGATGTGGCTTATATATTTACATTAATTGAAATAACATGCCGATTATTAAAAAATATGTATAAGTTGCTGTGATAAAGTAATTCGGTTAATTTCAAACTTTAACTTCTTATATTTTTGTTTTAGTATTTTTTATGCTGAGTTTGATATTTGAATCTTTTATAAGCAATAATCAACTATTTTAACAAAAATATGACTAAAACCGGAAAGCAAAAAACATTAATGTTATTTTACGTGCTTGCCACGTCTAGTAGTAAAATAGATCTACGTTGTCACCCAGTAAACGTCTCAGGAGGAGCAATGTCGCTATAATCTGTGGAATTCGACCCCCATCTTGTAATATAGTTGCCACCCTTAGATTTGCCTTTGTCCTACGTAGAAAAAGGTATTAAATGAAAATCAAGAAGCTTTATTTATTTTTTTAACTAATGAGAAAAACAAATAATTTAATTAATGTAAATAATTTAAAAAAGTTCATTTTCTAGTTGTGTTTGCATATAGACTTTAATATTGTTCTCAATTTCAATAAAATAATTACTTTTAAATTATTTCTTTTACAAAAAAGATAGATTTCGACTAATACGAAAATCATGTAAAAAAAGGAAAATTCACATACTACCTTTTACATCGGGAGCGTATAGTCTATGAGCAGAGAATTCATTAGGTCGTTCCGTCCCACTCGACGTCACTTGGACTTTTGATTGAGGAAATAAAAAGCCCGAAGACATCGCCTAATTCAAGAGGCTGCTTCAGATTAAATTGGCTGCATTGTTCCTCTTATGCAATTCATAGGATATTTACAAGAAAATGTCTAGAAAACAAGAATAAAATTAAACGAGTACAAAATTCATAACAAAAGCTCAAAACACAGTATTAAAAAAAACTAAGTATCTTATTTTCGGGGGGTAACATAAAAAACTCGATCAGTGTCAGTTAAGCTGAGCTACCTCCTTTTTGACATCACTGATACATAATCTTACTAATGAGAAATTTTGGATGGATGGATGTTTGTTAGAGTTGTAGCCTAAACAGGTGAACCGATCTCGATGAAATTTGGCATACTTTTAGAGCATGATCTGGAAGAACACAAACTTGTTACTTTTTTAATTAAACACGAACGAAGCCGCGGGCGAAACTTCGTTTTCACACTTTAAAATCTATGTATGTTCGATTCTTGGCATAGTTGAGAGAAGAATAAAAGAGATGCGGAACTAGCTATAAAGGTTTTACTGTGAAATGAAAATTTATGTAAAGCTTGCAATAGAGCTTTTGTAGCTGAATACATTACAGTGGAGAACTAAGCGAAATAATTTTATTTAATGTTATGTATACTTGAATTTTATACCAGTTAAAGTTAAAGATACAAGTGTATGGAAGGTAAAAAAGTGATTACTAATATTAGTAAGACGTCTAAGGAGACGAACGAGGAAAAACTAGGCCGCGAATTCGTTTGACCATATTTAAAACATCTCGCCGTAAAGGCAACTGTTTTTAAACCAGTTAGAATACGTTTAACAGTGGTAGAGCCCGCTTTAACATCTTAGCACGAATGGGTCGGCTCGCCCGGTGTAATACCACGACTACACAGAAGACAGACGTGAAAACAATTCCGCATTTCGTCTGATGAGTGTGGCGCCGGAGGCCTAATTTTAGTCCCTTTCCCTTTCCACCCTTTTCTTAAGAGGAAAGGATGGGAAGGTAAAGTGGATTTGACGGTGACGGAGATGCATAGGAAGGGGAAATGTCTTTTTATGTGCGTCTCCTCCTCTGTCGATTAAGGGTAGGGAACGGATCTGCAATTGCCGATGTTTATAGGCAGCGGTCGCTTTCCATTTCGGTGGATTCAGGTGGCCGCTTGCTCGTTTGCCACCTTATATTATAAAAAAAACTTTGGCATTTATAAGATTAGCATGACAGCTATCGATGCTTTAATATTACATGTATAATATGAAATGTATATTCTGAAGTGTATACTTAATATGATATGTATACTTCACATATGACGTGTATATTTCAGGTTGTGCAGTAGGTGAGTGGTATCGGAAAACGGATTTAGCTTTTACGAGCAGTGCGCGATAAATCGATTGCTTATTCAAAGCAGGTGCTTCGATTTGAAATATTTACGATCGTAGTAATAGCATACATCGCACTTTAACTAGGAGATCTACGTTTTGATTGTGTTTTTGATTTTATTACGCTAAATCTTTTGATAAGCGTATTGCAACTGTTTCATGTATAAGTCTATCCGATTGAAGTGAGGATAGATTTACGGATTGACGTGTGTCCGCTTGTTAGCGGCACTTACGAAGAAAAGTGTTTGCGATACGTTTAAGTATGCGGCTGTTAGTACCCTTTGCCAAAGACGCATATTATGGGAAATTGAGTTAATTCAAGTTCCTTTTCCTACTTTTTATTATATTTCAGTAGAGTCAGAAACTTTTGTACGAAGTCGAAAGACAGGAAACAATCTTTTGTTGTATATAGTTGATTTTTTTTAATATTCTACTATCAAGTATGTTTGAATTATTTACTATTATGCACTTTGGTGTATTTTCTTTTATATTTAACACCTTGATTTTGACGTGTCGTTCACATATTCAAAACCAGAGCCATTCTTTTCCATTCTACAGTAAAATTAAACTTTATGACCTATTGTAATAAGATTTAATTTTGAATGTGACTTGTTTTCGTTTTCTCGACACGGAAAATTTACCCGAAGTCCCATAAATATTGACCAGCAAAGGGTTTTGCGGGTGAAGGTCCATTTGAGTGACCGCTTGGACGGTCATCGTGTTTAGAGGTCTTGCGGTTTGGACGTTTTCGCATGCATTATTCAAGGGTCTTTCCGCTGGGGATCTATTGGCTGTGAAAATATGTAAACAGTTACGCTGTACAAATGGTCACCTTGTAGTACATTGTATGCATTAATCTTACTTCTTACTAATATAATAAATGTGAAAGTTGGACGGTTGGATGGATATTTGTTAGAGTTTGTAGCCAAAACGGCTGAACGGATCTAGATGAAATTTGGCATAGACGTAGAGGATAGTCTGGAAGAACACATAGGCTATTCACTTTTGTTTTTTCTACTTCCACGCAAACGAAGTCGCGGTCGAAAGCTAGTTTAAAATATATTTAGACATTGTTTAGTTGAACACGTATTTAAACTCTGAATTAACTTATTTTAAATTCCGCACAGTGGGTATCGCGGGCAAAAGCTAGTATATCCTTAGCCCGCGACGCCGTCTGCGAGAAATAAAAAAACAAAAGTGAGTAGCCGATATGTTCTTCGAGACTATGCTCTACATCTATGCCAAATTTCATTTAGAACCATTCAACAGTGTAGGCTACAATCTCTAAAAAACATCCATCACAACTTTCGTATTTATAATATTAGTAAGAAGTAAGATTACATTATTTCCTAGATTGTTTTACTTATTTGGAGCATTTCCGATTGAAATAGAAACCAACATCCTAATTATACGATTGCCCACATTTGTTAGTCCGACAGTATAATAAATAAGGAAAGAAAAACTACAGTTCGACCTCGTCTGCGACTTGTCTATCGAGAATTAGCAACGATGGGTCAGAGGCGTATTCATTAGAGATGATAAAACCGCACAATTACATTGCGTACTATTTTTTAATTTAGGAAAAGATGTTAATTTCTGCAGTAAATTTAATAAATTGAAGCATTCGACACGCTATATGCTACATTTTCACAAAATTCTATTTAAGAGGTAAATAAATTGGAGCAAATTGTGAGAAATTAACAAAAACTATAAGCCAATAGCAGGAAAGAAGCAATGTTGCCATGGTAACGTGTTAGTCAGCGGCAAAAGCCATCGTTGTTTAATCTGCTAGTTCTTAAACAAAATTCAAAATTTAATTATTACGTCATCAACAACAACAACGTGTATTGCAAATGTTCAGAGCTCCGTTAGATACAAAATTTTCGAAGTTGTAATATCATCTCTATGAAATACTTCATCAATGTATCTTCAGAGCCCTTTAAGAGTCAACGATCTTTGCCCTCGTTGTCTCTTCTCTCCGTGTCTCTGGGATACATCTATTTAAAAAGACATGTGAACTCTCTCTAAACCTAGTTTTGAATTATTTTAAAGTTAAATTAATCAAATAAGACAATAACTTAAATGAAAACGTAAACGTAATAAAAAATCCTCACAAACAAAACTCCAACAATGCACATCCATTAAAAGTTCCCTCTTTGCTTTAGACCGTCGCGTAGCGGAGACAAGTTTTTTTACGATTGCATAAAATAACAAAACCAGTTTTTCATTTACACAGTTTTAGAGGTAATAAAATATAATTAAAATATTTTATGTCGACTGTATCTCCGGGTTTACGGTTAGCGGGCAGCCTTTAAAGGATTGCGCTAAGGAATGAGTCACAATGAGAGATATTGTTTGTTGCAAACTCCTGAAATGTTCAAATTACAAATGTTAAAATTAATTTCGGCACTTATTGAGCTAGCGCGCTCTATCCATCGGCCGCGTCTTCGCTTAGGTTAGGTTAAGTCGTGGTCAAGCGCTGTTTTATTTATGTTAAAAAAAAATTAAAACGGCAAGCATTACAATTATCTTTAAATCCAGTTTGTGGACATAGAAAATAGCTTGCTGTACTGCGAGTCATCTTACTAGCGTTCTGGGCGAGATTTATACAGCACTCCCCCTTTTGACCATGAATTAGGAGGCTTATGGCCTCATAAGCCTGTTCAATATTTGACCATACACAGACCTGTGGCCAGCATTTTGTTTAGCGCCTTGAGCCGACAACCGCGCCCTTCCATAACAGTTGACAGTTCGAGTCATAATTTTTGCTCTTAGATGTAATACTAGTCCAAAGACAGAACAATTAGTAATTGTTTATTTAGATTTATAAAATGTGGCAAACGAGAAATCAATTCCTCATTTAACCATTAACACTAAATACTACAGTCGAATTCAAATGAAATGAGAAAATATTGGTCTATGTATTTATTTTGAAACGATTTGTTGTTTAAATTGATATAAACATGTCTGTTTTTTGTAAGTCTGTGGCTACAGTCTTACAATTGTGTAGACAGATTTGTTATAATCTTGATTTCCATTGACATACAATGTTTTAATTATTCCAAAAAAGTGTATAGAATTTTCCGCACGCGAATCCCTTCTAAAATGAATATGGAACATTTTTAATTATTATTTTCTTCGTTCACTAGTATGCAGTCAAAACTTTAATGAAGTAGACGTAATCAAAAACGTGCAGTACAAGAGAATTAACAATTCCGCGAGCGTGTTTTATATTAAGGCTTGGTAATAAAGTGAAGTCGGAGTTTCATATCTCTTATTTATTTAACATCCTTTGTGTAGTTTTAATAGGGAAACCATTTCAGCTATGATCTTTATTGTTACAAAACTTTGAACTTTGTTTTCAGTGAAGTTAATACTGAAGTTTTGTGATTTAAGATTCTTAAACATATGATTTAGTTTTTTCACATATTGGTCTTGATATTTCCAGTTAAATTAAATAAAAAAATCATATTGATTTCTTATAACTTTCTCTCTTCATAACCGCTAGCTGTCTTTTCTTAGCAATTACCTTCACTTCACTTTATCTATGAAATCCTTATACGAAACTTGGCATTTGCACATGTCTTTTAGTTTTTTGATTTCTTGCAACTATATAATAACAGAGCGTCGGTGGCTCAGTGGTTTGAACACTTTACTTGTAATCTACAGGTCTTGGGTTCGAATCCCGCCGTGTACCAATGCGATTTTCGATTATTCGAATTTTCATATGTACATCATTTACCCGACGTTATTACGATGAAGGAAAACATCGTGATGAAACCTCCACATATCGGCGAAGAAAATTCAAAGATATGTGTGAAGTCAGCCAATCCGCACTTGGCCAGATTGGTTGACTATGGTCTAGTCACCCCTTATTAGGGTACCTCCGAGCCCTTCGGTGGGGACGTATAGCTGGTGATAAATATATATGATATGTAATAACACTGGTATTGCAAGATTCTATCTAAAAACAATAAGCTATTAAATGAATTAAAAAAAAACCCTTATTTTTTTAAAGTAATATGTCATTACTATACTGTAAATACTTGTATTTATTATGAAATGTAAATGAATGATTTTTTTTTGTTATAAATTGCATTGAAATTCAAGATGTTGGTTCGCGTATTCCGTGAGACATAGTCCCGTCCCGTGGGATAGCGTCATCCGTCATTCGCGACGCGCGCTTAATTGGCGACGTCCTGTTCCAAATTCAAATTGAGTCGCCATTTCTAATTCTATCCGAGTTTATAACTTTATTTATCCTTGAACATAAATCACTCTTAATGCTTTAGCTATTGTTTACAATCATACTAGTTAATATTATAAATGCGAAAGCTTAGATTGATGGATGTTTGTTAGAGTTTGTCGCCTAAACGACTACATGCTATTCACTGTTTTTTTTTATTAGATGCGGACGGAGTCGCAGGCGAAAGCTAGTGTTAATATATTAGTTTGTTTTATTTTGTAGTTAAAAAGTATTTTTTAAATCCCATTCATATTAAACTGAAGACACAAAAACATTTATATTAAATAACTGGCAGTTTAATTAAAAGTAATGTAATGGTTTTTAAAAAAAAAAACTTTAAAGGGCTCTGAGTGCGGCAATTAGTTTTATAATTATAGAAAGGAACAATATAAGATGACCCGTTAAAATATTTAGAATTATATTTTATTAATGCTTAGTTTCAGAGTGAATTAGGAAATGAAAAACGTTTAAAACTCCGTCAAGGAATGGCTAAAACACATTTCCGTGTTATCCACGTCGCTTAACACTTTAAAAACGACCAACCAACCGTCTACACCTTCAAAGGTAACACTAATTCCCATCTCCTTACAAAAAGGGACCAAATTAATTCAATAATTAAGGCTGGCAAATGCAGACACTTTACTAATTTCACACCTGACTTGCTCCTTTTGATGAAAGGGTGAAGATACTTTAGGGATTGCATTTTTAATGAAATCTTTCAAGACAAGATAATGGTTTAGTGATAAATTCTGGTTTCATTCCACTTAATAAAGGTACTGGGCTTTGGGTTCGCAATCGTTCATTCATTCATTAATTCCGTCATTCATTTAATAATACGATCTCTAGTTCACTTATTCACTTCATTTACATCATTTACTAGCCATTGCTCTATACTACGCCTGCGTGAAAACTAAAAAGGATAGCGTATGCCACTCACTGATAAATTACCCTTCCAATGGTGAAAGAATATAAAAATGCGAATCTTTCCTCTTTATCAACGTGAAACAAAAAGTTTTGCGCTACATGACGGATGCATTGAACAATTCCCAAATTCTTATAGTGGTAGAGCCCGCTTTAACATCTTCGCACGAATGGGTCGACTCGCCCGGTGTAATACCACGACCACACAGAAAACAGGTGTGAAGTGGAAACAATTCCGCGTTTCGTCTGATGAGTGTGGTACCGGAGGACTAATTTTAGTCCGTTTTCCTTTCCATCCTTTTTTAAGAGGAAAGGATGGGAAGGAAAAGTGGAATTGATGCTGGAGGAGACGCATTGGAAGGGGAAATCTCTTCTTTATGTGCATCTTCTCCGTCAATTAAGGGTAGGCAACGCATCTGCAATTGCGGATGTTTATGGGCAGCGGTCGCTCCATTTCGGTGGATTCAGGTGGCCGCTTGCTCGTTTGCAACCTTATATTATAAAAAAAAAATATTACACTATGGTAGAAGGGAATTTATACGCGATTTGTATAGTTTAGGTGCGGCGGACACACCCGCGCAATAACCCCGACTTAAGCGATCTGAATGCATTAAAACGTCAGACATGCTATTTTTTAACTTAATGCATTCGCGACGATGCAATAGACGGACATGTTGTTAGAAGTAAATTGATGTATATTTAATTATTTTACCAGTAATGATGAGTATTAGAATATGAAATTTAAGTATTTTCTGGCGACTTTGTCTGCACGGAATTAAAAAAAAAAATGTATATTAAAAATGTAGCCTATGTTATACAGCTATTTAATGGTGGAAGAATTTTTGTAATCGGCCAGGTATTTGAGTTATTTTAATACATATAAAAGTCCGAAAATAAAAAATGTCTTTGTATTAAGTATAGTTTGGTTAAATTTGATTTAAATGCGCATTGCAAAAGTAATTAATTATACAAGGTTTTCTTTCTTATTTTAAGATAGATAGATAAACTCATCTGACCGCTAAACAAAAGCGAAACTAAAGAACTTTGTTAATGTTCAAAACCCAAAAACCACCAAGATTGGTCCTACTGTAGTCGCCTTTTAAAGTATTGCGCGTCATTTTCGAATACATTTTACATATTTGTAGAACCAACAATTCAAAATTTTCTTTAAAACATTTCATATCATAAGATCACAAGCAGACGCCACGGATTCAATCAAGTTGCAATAGTTTCATAGGCGTGTGAATGACCGCAGTACATTATGTTAGTGCCCCCACTACTGGTTATGGATTGTATTACAGAGAGCTTGATCGTGTCGGATGCTGCTCGTAAAACTTTACGAACTGCCGCCCTCTCATGCCTATCTGTGACAATCATCTTACACCATAGTGTAATGAATTGACAGAGATATCGTTTAAATAATGAACAACAATGAATCCCTTTGTTGGAAAATTTAAAAAATAGTAAACTTTGCTGTTGTGAAATTTACGTGAAACGTGAGTGAAAATGGCTAAACTTGTACTACTAGCTTTCTTTACAAAGCATTCATTTTGGCGTATTTAAAAAAATATTTTGAATATAAGAGACTTATTTAGTCGATTGTATAGCCAGTTTTTATTCCAACACAATTTTTTAAGTCCACGGAACTCATCGTACATCCTTTTATTTCAATGTGAACTCTCTGAATATTTAATGCTCTGTGTAACAATAGCTGAGATTTCAATAAACGGCATCGAGTCCTGATTGCGCCGATAGAGAGAGCTCTACATGTCGCAGTTAAGTGACAGACAGACGCCGTCACCTAACTTTATGTCCCAATCTACTTCTGTATTCGGTAATATGCTATGCATTACTAAAGAAAATCTTCTTATAACTTTCTATTTCATACTTATGAAAATATCTATACATCTCGTCTGTCTTCCTTTATTTTTTTATTATTTATTAAGCTAGCGCTTGACCATGATCCCACCTGAAGGAAGTGAAGATGCAGTTGAAAGATGGTACCCGCTAGCTTAATAGGTAGCTCACTCTCCTTTTGAAGGCCCCCACGTCTATATCGTATTGTATATAAGATCTTTTGAGAAAATTTTTGACCTGCAGATCTATTTACTCGCCTTGCAAGTCACGGCATGAACAATGTGAACAGAACCCACGCCATCGCCAAAGTTTAGCGTATTCAAAAACTATAAACGTAAATAAATTCACTTAAAGACGTTACTAAACTACTTATAATTCAATTAAAATGACATTATTTCCTTAGTTTATATTAAAATGAATGTTGCCAAAGTTTGCGTGTAATAAAAATAAAAGGGTTATTCCGTCCTTTCGGCGCACTTTTCATGAATATTCATAGTTAATGAGGCTTCAACATTGGAACCTCGAGGTTTCCATCGCTAACAGCTCGTGAAAGGGTAAGATTAATTACTGACATCAATATAAAATATAACGAAATGTTCTTTAAAAACTGTCGAGTTAAAAAATACAAAGCAAAACTCGAGGAATTACAAAAACAAAAGTGGGTAGCCTATGTGCTTATACATACTATCCTCTACGTCTATGCCAAGTTTCATCGAGATCCGTTCAGCTGTTAAGGTTACAAATTCTAAGAATCCTAATCCATCCTAAACTTTCCCATTTATTATGTTAGTAAGATGACGGGAATGTATAAAATTAAAAATTCATACAGTGATCCCATTTTACATCAACCGGAGTTAACGCTCCATTTATTATTGCTCTAAAATAATATTTTTCGCATTTATTACATCTTTCCTGAAACGCTAATAAAGTCTCGATTCAGAATTTATATTAAAATTCAAAGGGATGCTCTGAATGAAGATTTTCATAGGATGCATTAAAATCTGTTTCCATCGCTCCATTGTTTGGGTGTGGTCCAAGTCGTAAGAATTACTCGATTTATTTTATATATAAAAATGCATTATTTTATATCATTTAACATTACAAAAATGAACTAGACGTAATTCTTCCTATGTTAGAAATTTTTATTTAGAATTATACAAAAAATCTAAACCTTTAAAAAAGTAAATGAAATTGCCATGCAATCATCAAATCTACATGTAAATTATTTTAGGCATTGAATGAACTGCGATTTTCTTATTGTTATTTGTACAAGGACAAACGTGCAAGCGTCCATCTTAAATCAAAAGCGGAATGTCAGAAAGTTGACGTAAGAGAAATAATTTGCGTGTCATTATTATAAATCGCTTATCGCCTGTGTTTTGCGGCACCGCTCTTGTCCGTTGGGACGGCAATAACAAGTCCATAAACCGTTTTTACTGCCTTTGTTCAACTAAATGTATGTAGGTTTCGACTTTTTAAACAATGACCGTATTTTCTTTAAGAAAGATGGATATTCGTAGTCTTTGAGTTCATTTGTGTTTTTCGAGATTAATGGAATGGGGAATATTTTAAACTCACTGTGGTATAAAAAATTTACGACTTTTTACATTGTTATAGAAACATATGTCAAAAATCATGTAATTTTTATAATTAACTTATTACATAAAATATTATAACTATGTCCAACTATCTATATGAGTATATTAGAGGAAGTTTGAGAGTAGCCCCAGTGGTTGAGAAAATAAGGAGTAAAAGGTTAGAGTGGTATGGACATGTTATGAGAAGGGATGAATCGCATGTGACAAGAAAGATGTTAGTTATGAATGTGGAGGGGTACATCGGTAGAGGTAGACCTAGAAAGAGATGGATAGATTGCGTGAAAGGTGACATGATCAAGAAGGGAGTGATGACTGAGATGACGGATGATAGAGTGCTTTGGAGGACGAAAACCCGGTGCGCCGACCCTACGGGAGTAGGATAAGGCAGGGGAGATGATGATGATGATTATAACTATGTCAGTTTTAAAACAATTATTAAGATTTTTATAGTAATAACAAATAAGCAAGCGGCCACCGGAATTCGTCAATTTAACCAAGCGACAACTGCCGATATCCGTTTCTACAGATGCGTTGCCATAAACAGAGGAATGTAGATACAGAATGAGCACATTTCCGTTTATGTGTCTCATCCCCCGTCAAATCCAATTACCAAAAAATATTCTTAGACAATTACAGACAAATAAATTAACTACTAAATTATGATTACATTAATTATTAACCATAAGAAAAAAGATAGAATCAAATAGTATATATATATCTTTTTTTGGTTAACAAACTTCTTAATTAAGTAACTAATAACAACAATAACAGCTAAATTCTATTTCAAGCTTGTAAACTCTCGTGGACTGCCGCCGCTGTCCAATTGCGGCCATTATGTGGGTCGTTGCATGTTCGCACAACGACATTATCCTATTGACAAAACTACATCCTTCCATCACACGCAATAATCCTGTCGCCACTACTGTAGAGCTTAGGAAAGTACTAGATAGGACAGAAGATAAATATTTTGGAATAACTTTACAAAACGGCTGTCGTTAATCAAATTTAAATATCTATATTGGCAACTCTAGTTGGCATATCTAAGGTAAAATAAGTATTTTTTTAATTTACGAATTGAAGACTAATTTTAAGGCAAACACAATTTAATTTAACCATGTTATTGTATTTTCAATTAATGTTGAAAAATCATTCGAAATAATTACTTGAAAATAAATAGATATTTCCCGGAATATTAAGTAAAAAACATTTTTTTTTATTGGCCACGTCTAAACATTTATAAGCAACGTGCAAAAAGATTTATACCCAAGCATTACCTACTATCTCACACGAAGCGTTGTGGTATACGCACGTGCCGATTTCAACCAGCGATTATGGAACTCCCATACCCCTTGCTATACGTGTTTCTTCTATCAATAGCAACGGCCAAGGGTATTAACTGGCCATGCGACGATTATCAAGCTAATTTCACCGTCAAAGAAATGGTAGGAACTTGGCATGTGGTCGCTATAATACCAGAAAAATTGTTCCCTGATAACCGAGACAAGATAACATGCTATAAAGTGGATTTCAGCGAAACAGATGCGGTAAGTAATTAAAAAAATATACTAGCTTGCGCCCGTGGCTACGTCCGCGTGGAATTAAAAAAACAAAAGTGTGTAGCCTATGTGTTCTTCCAGACTATCCTGTTCATATATGCCAAATTTAATAGAGATCTGATTAGCCGTTTAGGCTACAAACTTTAACAAACATCCATCTATCTAAACTTTCGCATTTATAACATTAGTAAGATTGTCGTACAGTTAACGAATCTCAGATAAAGTATCCATTAATTGCTTTATTAACTTTCTCAGTAGAAATAGAAAATAAAGAGCTTTTTTGAATTGAAAAAAACTATTTACTGGTAATTGTGAACTCTGTTAGTTTATCGTAATAAACGTGTTTTTTTTGTCCATACTTTGTAACAATTGCTGTTATTACATACCTTTGAAAATGCAATACATTATGCTGGTCACACACATTAAAAATAGAGAGTCTCCATAGGTTATCATGAGGTTAAATCGTTTTGCAAATCCTAACGTGTGTAGCCCGCATTAGTGCTATTAACGTTGCATTACAGGCTGGTCTACAATGGCTTGTGAACAACACCGTAGGAAGTAAACATAAAGTAGACAGATTAACTGATTCCGAAGGTACCATTATAAGACAGCGATATCATTCCGAAAGGCCCTTCGATGTCTGGTCAATGTCTATTGACGGTGTCAATGGATGCTTCCGACAAGTTTTGTCATTGGATACTGACAAGACTGAACTTAGTAAGTGCTGTATTTTATATTGTAAGGTAACAAATAAACAAGCATCAACCGGAATATACCAAAATAGCGAAGTGACCTCTTCCCATGGACATTAGGTTTTGCTACTTGTTTATTTCCACAATTAGTTATAAAGTCTTATCTGTTTAAAATCAAAGGAAAGGACGATGAGTTGGTAGGGGAGGATATCTAGAGGATAGGGATATATCCTGTTCCTGCTGGTCTCCTCCTCTGTATATGAATGATAGATAACTTTTGCAGTTGTCGCAGCGGTTAGGTTCGTTTTTTTCGTAATATCATTTGACACATTGCTTATTCGTAACCATTTATTAAAAAAAAAGTATTTCACATGACCACATTCGGTTCAGAAATTATTATTTAAACTGAAATTGTTACGTCTAATTAAGTGTATTTGTTTTCCAGGCAAAGCTATAACACACGACGATATAATGCAACTCCATTTGCTGGAGACGAACGACCAAGCAGGTCCTTTCCTACTGCAGATGTTGTGGGGCAGAATGATTTCTGTGGTCGTATACCGACGACAAGAGGTATTCAAATAAACTCTAAAATTATAGGAAAAAAATTAAAAAAGACGAATTCCTCTACTAACGCTTTCTAAATGCCTCTCTCAGTCGTTTAACTATACTTAAGTAGGTCCTAGAATGTAGATTTTAGACTGAGAGTTCTAATATTATAGATTTGTGTAAATAACTATTACCTTGTTCTACAGGGAATTAAAAAAGCCTATGTATTTCAGATTGTAATTTATCTTTGTTGCAAATTTAATCTGAACATGTTTATCTGTTCTGGCTAAAGGCGGAAATAATCATGCCACTTGTAAAGTGTGTCAATTTTTACATTTACATTATGTTGTGGTAATTACAGGGTGTGACTCAAGAGGAATTAAAGCCAGTTTACGAAATGACGAGCGCAATTCGCGGACCTCAGAGAATTCCTCGTATCTGTGACCGTCCTTACCGAGACGCGTTGAAGGACATATGAAAGTTTCTTAAATTATTTTATATGACAATCTAAAAACTTGTAAAGAGATTTTTCTATTGTCATATAAAATAATGATTTGCTGTGTGCCTTTGTGTTTAAATGATGTGCTTTTTATTATTTAGAATAGAAAATATTATAGCTTCGTACTAGAATATTAATTATGTTAACTTACCCAATTGCTGCATGTTGTGTTCTTAAATACTTTTTTTATTACATTTCTTATGTTAAATAATATACAATATACGCTACTAAATAAATTACTTGACTATTCAAACATAACAGCGTAGCTTTTAACTTTTAACAAACCTTTAAAATATGACCCTAAAAATGGGTGCAAAACGACACTCCACATCAAAATAAAGAAATATTACGTAAATGTAATATTTTATGCTAAAAGAGAAAAACGTAATAAACAATTGAATTGATAACATCCTCTATTTAGAAGTTGACTAGCTTTCGCCCGCGGTTCGTCCGCGTGGAATTAAAAAATACAAAAGTGAGTAGCCTATATGCTTTTCCAGACTATCCTCTACATCTATACCTAATGTCATCGAAATCCGTTCAGCCGCTTAGGCTATAACCTCTAACATATATCCATCCATCTAAACTTTCGCATTTATAATATTAGTTAGGTTTACATAAATGTTCAATAAATTCTTTTTATCGAGTACAAAACAAATACATTATTAAAATTAAATTCGATATAAACTATTGAACAAATAATTGTTAGTTTTTTTAATAATTTATCGAACACGCCATTTTTAAAAAATATTTTAAAAGCAATAGATTTTATATCCTATTTGTAGTAACTAACGTGCAAGCTCTAACAGATTGTGGCAACTCACGCTATTCGGAGCGCCATACTTTACTGTCGACCATCGCCAATAAAGCAAAAGAACGGCCAATGTTTTATTACTATAACAATATCTTGTACAATCAAATTATAATGGAATAGTAAAACTATGAGCACACCTTTTTCTAAAACTATCGCAAAACTGTTTAGTCCTACTTTGATTTCTATAAACTTATATGGAGGTGCGCACAGTCGATTTTTAGTTGTGCAACTAAACAGTCGAATTGCGAAACAATCGACAATCGAACATCAGTTGTGATATTTTAGTGACTATGTCAATCACTGGTTAGTTCTCCCTCAAAAATTTCACAAACCCGGAACCTTTTTGACCGACTTCCCAAAAGAAGTAGACACCGACAATAATAATAATTGTACAATATAGACATAACAGCAACAACAAGGTAGGTTTACTATTTGCAAGGAATTATTTCGTTGCTTTTTAGTGTACTGTTTTTTTGAGAACATTAAGTTTGGAAGTCGGTTTTGTCTTTTTTATTAAAAAGTTTATAAGATTTAACTAGCACATTGTGCATGGTGTAAAGATTATCTAACTACAGACCTTTGTTTAAAGTATTCATAAGCAATGTCCTCTATTATCACTCTGACAATAAGTGATCTATACTCGATAGTTATAGGAATACGAATTAAATTACAGAGAGTTCAACGTAAATACGTTGGTTAGCAGATGTTTATACGCGAAGGTTCAATTACATGAAATTAAACAATGACGTAGTTCATATGTATCGTGTCCGGGATTGACAGACGGCATCAGGTGTCCAGTGGAGGCAGTGATTGATTTCACATCGGACAACTCAACTTACACTACAAATGCATATGCATTGCTGATATACAGGAGGGTACAAAATTATCGCAGAAAAATAAAAACAATACAAATATATCTAAGAACCAATACTTTTAATAATAAACTTAATTTTCCTGATAGTATTGGAATACATCTCTTGAAACTTAAAATACGATTTTCATGAATATGTGATTTTTTGCTTAAATTCGCTTGGATTAAAGTTTGTGTCGATTAAATTGTTATTTGTGAAAAAATATAATTTTATGAGTTAGCATAGTAAATTGTTCTGTTTATATTTTAATGTTTTTAACCGGTGAAAATATTTTTTTTTTGTGAAAGGAAAATTCAATCAGCCTGTATATGCATGACAAGCATGACGGGTGCTGAGTCCGCCGAATTCGAAAGGGGTGTTCCACTTGGCTCGTTTTATATCTATTGTTTATATGAGACAAGGGACGGTTTTGATGGAATGCCTATTTTATTATCGCTCAGGAAGGATTTGTATAAAGGTGATGGTTTTGAACTGCTAACATTACGATCAGCAAAAAGATATTAAAAAAGCTTTTCTGTTTTTTATCTATTATAACGAATTATAATAGATTATAATAGAAATTATAATAGAACGAATTCTAATGCTGGGTTTCTCAACTTTCCATTTTTTTTTATCATTACGTAGTGACATATTAGTGTTAGGTTGACCTAAAACTCAAGATACATAGTTCGAAAACGAATTTCGTGAATTTATCAGACCAAAAACACTACTACTGCTCAGCCATAGGATGCCCAATGCTGGGCATAGGCCTCCCCAGAAGATCGCCACGATGATCGGTCACGCATCCAGGATACTCTCGCAACCTTGACCAAAAACACTAAGGAATTAATAATTTAATTATTGTTATAAATATGCTTTGTCGCTTTTAGAACGAATCCAATTTAAGTTTCAAACATTTTAGGTTAAAGTTCTGTAGAAATAGCTTAATTCCATTCTAGTTCAGCAATTATTTTTCTTGTAATAGTTAGACGAGGAATTAGCATGAAAAATTAATGACTAGAAATTTTGAGTCAAAATCTTGAATTAAAATTAAAGCCATAAAAGCTATTTAATTGACTTTAAGCTCGTAATCTTACAGATTCTGACCTGAATACCTCAAGGCTGGTAAACTTTTAATAGATCCTTAACTCAATCTCATCGTGCGCTTCGCCGTGACGAAATTACGGTAAGTCTTTTAGCAATAAAATTTCACATAAAGACCATTTTATAATAGGGTCATAAAAGACTATCCGAGTAGGATAAAGGGCCCCCTTCAGGCACTTTTTCTAATTTTATGACACGCTTTTCTGTGCCCTTAGCTAAACACAATGAAAAGTAATTTGTAAGAACACCTGAGACATCGACAAACAAGACGAAACGCTAATTGGGGCGACAATAGTGTCCTTAACAAGATTTACAATATAAATATAAAAGCCCTTTTTGAAAGCATAATGGTAGACATTCACTAAATCTGTATAGCATTGTATAATCAAAGTAGCTATTTCTCCCGACATGGTCCACATGAAATTAAAAAACAGTAAAAGATATAGGCCATGTTACTGAGTGATAACGTAGCTTTTTAACGATGAAAGAATTTTTAAAAATTGCCCAGTAGTTTTTGAGTTTTTTAAATAGATACCCAAATACAAATCTTTCTTTCTAATGTTAGTATAGATAAAGATGCAAATTTGTTAAAAAATGATAATTTACTCTTTAATTGAATATGAATCCAGCAAAATAAACAGATCAAATTCCTTATTGTCGTGAATTTCCGGCCGATTTTTCATTATCCAACCGCACGGTCGGATCATTGCAAGTTGTTCGACCGATTCTAATTAGTCGCCGTGAGCGTGAGGGTGCCATGATTACATCGATAATTGTTTTTAGTGTGGTAGCTTCGTATTGCTTAGAAGACATTTAATATTAAAACTTGTAGTTAAAATAATAAGTTATTTTCACACTCTAAACAAAAGAAAATATTTGACAAAAACGCGTTTACAAACGTCTTCTCTAGGAAGGAATAATAGGCAATAGCCGCTTCGCCTTTATTGACGAATTTACTTGCTCGTTTACCACCTTTTTTTATGAAATAGGGTGGCAAACGAGCACCCGGTCACCTAAATCCGCCAAAATGGCGAAGCGACCGCTGCCCATAGACATCCTTAATTGCAGATGACCTGCCTACCCTTATCCGACGGAGGAGAAGACGCACATAAAGAGGACATTTCCCCTTCCTATGCGTCTCCTCCAAATCCACTTCCTCTTCCCATCCTGTCCTTATAATAGGATGGTAAAGAGAAAGGGACTTAAATTAGGCCTTCGGCACCACACTCATCAAACGCAACACGGAATTGCTTTCATTTCACGCCTGTAATATGTAAAAAACGCTCAAGTACATAAGTATCTTTTAATATGTGTTTATAGTCTTGGCCTATTTCCATTTACATAGTATACTTAATACTGATTTTTCCTTTCTTATTCAACACAGTAAGGCATACAATTTCTACACGAACTTCCTAATGTCATTGTTTTCGCAATATCAAATGGACTTTATTCGTTTTACGATCTCTGAATGTTTTTCGTAAATAAAGTGAATAGTTAAAACAGCGCTTGCCATCTTTGTCCGAGCCAATTTAGAGCAATGGCTCGATGGAATCGTTAAATTTAATGTACACTAACTTGATGCTATAAAAGCGAGTTAATCTCAATACACCGATAGCGCTTATTATACGTAGTGATGTACAACATGGTAAATGTATCGATAACTTCAATTATGTATTTTATCGATATCGGTATAATGTTAACATTTTGTTTACTGTTGTCTTTCTATTTCTATTTATAAAAAGCTTTTAGAACAGCATTTACTCTTTTACAATTATATTTATAAAAGATTGTCGAACATTACATATTCATTAATTATACTTCAAGATATTGTATTGTTGCAAATAATGTACTAACAAAAATAACATAAGCAATTTGTGTTAAAAAATTAACAAAGTAACATAAATTTTTAATTGTTTAATAAGCAGTTTATTCTACTACACATTTGAAGCGTTATTCCCATCCCTAGCCGGAAATAAAAATCGTAAATGAAGCCATTCGTGCTCTGAGGCGGTCTCTAAATGCGATTAACTACTTTTGGGGACCACCGACGTTTACTGTCCTTTTATTTCAGGTGGAAATGTTAGTTATTTATTCACTGAGGTACCTTGAGGTCAATGACCTTAGGTAACTCTATCGATATGTATTAAAATAAATAAAATAAACATTAGAACAACTAGGTTACCTTTTTTAACTAAGAAATAATCTTGTGAACTAGATGTGTATCTTACTTGTTACAAGGAAGTTTGTAGTGTTAAGTTAAAAGAAAAAAATACATTTTAAGTATAATAAGCTTACGGAAAAAAGGATTGGCGTAACCGGTAAGAAACACTGCAATTTATTTAACTATCGCTTAGTTCATACGCCAATTTGACGCCATTGGAAAATATATAAAAAAGTAACACAGTTTCTAGGGTAACCATATTTTGCCGGTCAAATAGTAATCTCCTGTCTATAACCCGTGGCCGGTCACCGTGTTACCTCAATTTCCTTTTTTTCACATCAAATTCAATTTACACCTTATTTCCACAAGGGTTTCCCGTTTGCGATTCTATTTCGTTAGTGTAAGGGGTGTGACTGAATGTGTAGTTTAAAAAAATAGTTTATTAATAAGCACCGAGAGATTAATAAAAATAGCTATAAGTGTAGCCATAATGTATACTAACATTATAAAGAGGAAAGATTTGTATTTTTATATGTATTGAAATAACTCAAAAACTACTGGGACGATTTTAAAAATTCTTTCACAATTAAAAAGCCACGTTATCTGTAAGTAAAATAGGCTACATTTTTAACTCTTTTTTATTTCACATAGGCTCAGTTGTGAGCAACAGCTAGTCAATGATAAAGAAGCTATTTAACGGTGAATGAATTTTTAATATTGCCCCAGTAGTTTCGGAAATATTTCAATACATAGAACATCACAAATATTTTATATTAATCATCTTAATTACAGTCTTCATAAACAATAAACTTTGTTCACTCATTCGTAAAAATTGTAAAAACTTTTCCAAACCAAGTCTTTACTAACTCCCATCTCATTAATGTTACCTTTGAAACCTGTCTTTGACGCACCGCTGATCATTTCCCGACAAAAGGAAACTCCCGAAGGACGGAAAGCTTTCGGTTTCGTATATAATTGTTTATGCAAGAATCAGATGTGACGATGAAGTAATAAATTGTTGGATAAAATGTATACTAATATTAAAAAAGGAAAGATTTGTATGTTTATACTCTTTGGATAAATGAAAATAACTCAAAAACTACTGCGCCGGTTTTATAAAATCTTTGTAAGGTACTTTATCTGTGAGTAACATAGTTATTCTATTTTAGGTTTCTTTTTAATTCCACGCAGACGAATTCGCGAAAAACATCTAGTTATAAATGAAATAAATATTTGAGCTTATCACGAACATTCGTGGGAATGTTTTTGTGTCGTCTTCGAAAAAAAAAATAATTTAAATTCCATACAAATTTTGTCAATAACAGTCCGAATACGTTCTCGCAACTGTCACCAAATGTTTGTGATATACCCTTTATTCGTTAAATGATAACATAATATAGTCGAAACAAATATGAAATTAAGGAATCGTAGTTACATTAAAATAGTAAATAAAATAGAGCAGAACTTGTATAAAAAAAAAAACTATGAAAAGAATTTGACCATTATACAAGTAGTTTGACGTTCTGTAAGTGCGTGGTTAAAATATGTCTTGCGGAACTATTTCTATCAATCTCCGTAAGGATGGTCGCCCTACTGCCACTCGATTGATCTCACCGCCAAAACGCGCCGCCAAAGACAAGCCGCCCGAGAAAAGGCATCCGGCGGCGACTGCTTCCGCCCGCACGCACCTTTAATGAACTAAAAACACAACATTAGGCTGCATATACACTAGGGCGATGTGAATCTTCGACATTTGTTTTTAGTTGAAAATAACTCTTCAATGTTTTTTTTTTAACTTAGCAATTGTTTATTTTAAGTACAATAACAAATAGTAAAATTTAAACCGCTTACTAACTTGTACAGAAGTTGCTATGCAAAAATGTTTAATCTATTATTATTAAGTGTAGTAGTGACCTTATAAATAATGTTTAGCAGTAGTCATTTGTTTTTTTATTACGTGGAAATAAGGGTGAAAATGAGGCGGTAAATACCGCATATTGCGTCCTTTGATCACAAATAGTTCAGAATAAAATGAGCTAGATATTTATCTAGATATATACATATTTAGTTTCTACAATTTTTAACTGTAATTATATTATTTAAAATATTTTATAGACCTATGCTGAGTTGCTGATGTTTCCATAATATAAATTATCACTAGCTTTCGCCCGCGACTCCGTCCGCGTAAAAAAACTAAAGTGAGTAGCCTATGTGTTCTTTCAGACTATCCTCTACATCTGTACCAAATTTGATCGAAATCCGTTCAGCAGTTTAGGCTACAAACTAAAACAAACATCCATCTAAACTTACGCATTTTTAATATTTATTAATGATGATTGATTGATTATTGATTACTTAGTGACTCCTTAGTGATAGATTGACTGTTTAAACAGAATAAAACTCAAGTTACGTAGTTCGGAAACGCATTTCATGAAAAAATCCCAACGAATGGTTTTAAGTAACTAGGAAACCGACCATTAGGATGTTTGCAACCGATTATCGCGTTTATTGTAAAATATTTGTACTTACTTGTTATTTAAAATATAAAAGTGTTTCTTACCAAATATACGCTTGAACGCTTCACAAAGTTTGTGATGTAACCTGATGAGATTGAGTTAAGGATCTCCTTCATCTTACACATTGTTAATATAAAACAACTCTTAAAACTATGGCATAGAGTTCATTTTTCGGTTCACACTAAAATGATATGATTGGACGTCTCACGATTACAAAACCGCGAAAAAAGTATATTCGCTTCACGCATTTAATCGTTGTTCTTTTAAAGTAATTTGGACTTTATTTTCTGTGGTATAATGTGCTTTTTCTATTGATGATTTAATAAGGATTGTAAGAACAGTTGAAGTAAAAGATTTAACGAAATTGGCGCAAAATTATAGGCTTGGTTATAAGGGTAACTTTTTTGTTATGATACAAAGAGGTGCAGCGCCAATGACCTTAATGGTTCTGCTAAGGTTAAGTATGTCTATTCAGAACTCGCATGTTAATCTTTTTTTTAAATACTTCTTTTATTACTGGCCATTTAAAAAAGTTTTGATATAAAAATTCACCCTTTGCTGAAATTAAAACTCAACTACGTTATTAATTCAAATCTAGTTTGAACGCTGAATAAACCCACGTTATCGTCAATAAACGGTCAGTTAAGTCTCAATAGAATATGTTTTGATGCGGATAACGTACGTTTTTATAACCTTAAAAAAACTATTTAATAAAACCTATGGTAAATCCAAAACCACTACAGATGTAGTGCTCACAAAGTGGTCGATATTGGATACGGTATAGTCATTTTTAATTATTATTGAACTTACAATGGAAAATGAAAAATTTCATAGTAACACTTTCCTTAGGCGCATAACTAATGCTGGGTTGCTGAAGTTTACAAATATTTAATCACAAGCTGTTGCTCGCGACTTCGCCCGCGTGAAATTAAAAAAATAATAATGAATATAGCCTATGTTACTCACTGATAACGTAGCTTTTTATTTCTGTAAGAATCTTTTAAATCGTCCCAGTAGTTATTGACTTATTTCAATACATACAAAAATACAAATCTTTCCTCTTCAAAATATTAGTAGATTACTGCTTACTTAGTGTTAGGTGGAACTGAGTTTCAAAGGAGTAAAACTCACGTTACGTAGTTCGGAAACGCATTACATTAAGTTATGGGACCAATAACAATAACGAATCGTAAAAAGTAGCTGTGAAACCTGCTATGAGCACCGAAGTTTCTGTTGTTTAATTATTAATAAAATAGTCGCTAGTGATGATTTCTTATACTAAATCTATATAAATGACCACGAGAGCGGCATGCAAACTCCGTTTGCAAGGACCTTACCTGACGGTTATGACGCCGTAGGCCGCGTAACTAGTTTTTTTTTTTTTTATTCAAGAGAATATAAGTAGACATCCGTCCCCTGCCGATCTAATAATAATTTTTTCCTTTAATTGTATAAACGTATAAAAAAGAGAGACTCAGTAATAGTGTTCGAACATTTCTATATGTACATCCCATGTCCCCATGTCCCCATGTCTCCCATGTCTCCGGTATTAACACCCCATTAGCTGTGCCCCTGTTGGGTGAAAATCGAACCTTTTTTTCCTTGTTAATTAAACAGATTAAAGCGTACACCGCGTGACCCACTTTTACCCCACATGCGTGTTTTACCCCAACTGGGGAAGGATTACAGAAGGGTAACGTTTCAATGATTTAGAATAATGTTTAATTAATTAAGGATATATTACTCTGGTCTCTAATTGGATGTCCATTATTTTCCTTGTAAAAATTTATTTCACATTCATTTTATGCTTCATTTTTTTATTTATTTTTAATAACATGCTAATAAAAATGTATTTGTAACTGACTTATGAAATCCTAGTCCTTTTTATAATAAAAAAAAACAATGTAGCAAAAAGAATTGACTATCAACTCTGTAAGAATAACAATCACAAAAAGTTGTACAAACAAAATGAAATCACGATTTACAAAGACAATTTAAATAACTTCATCTAAAGTTACGAAACCTTTTGAAGTTAATCGCAAACTCTACAATAGGATAACAAGGAAACCACAGAGCGTAACAATAATAAAACCCCAGAAAGGGTACGAATCTCGTCTTCGAGTTCGGATGAGCGGTTACATGACAAATTGCCTGTCACGCAACCCTTACGCGCAGGTAATGTATGATTTATGAGACGAAAATAGAATTCCACGTTTTCTATCACGCTTCTTTGGTAAGCTAAATTGACAAAGAAATAGATTCGACTGTGCTTTTTTAATTTGTAATGTAAAAAATCTACAACTTCTTTTACGTATAATTTTATATATATCCGCCTCAATAAAACAAGTTAGAAGTAGTAATAATAATTGCTGTACTTAATATAATATAATAATAATTGAATTAAATTGAATTGAATATTAAATAATAATAATTGAAACACTAAAAGTCGTCCCCGTGGATTTGTAACACTTGGTAAGCTTAAGTATTAAATTTGAGGCTATGTTTTACAACTAAGCAAAATTTTATCATGCCCAGCTAAGTCGATTAGGAGATACTTAGTAACAAACATCCATCCATTCAAAGTTTCCCTCTTAGTTTATCTTATTATAAAGATAAACAACAGCAAAAAAAAGTATAAGCAAATAAAAACATGTCCATAAACGACTCAACAAAAAAAGGAAAAAATGTAAAAGAAACACATCATTTTTCATACAAGTAGCAAGTCATTTAGAAGATACGGCAAAAAACTAAAGTGGATCATAATATTCGATTATCTATCCATCCCTATGCGCCTTGATTTGATTAAATCTCCCTTTTACTGCAATTTACCAGAAATAGTTGCATTTAACCGCATTTCGGGGAGAAACTACGGATTAGTGAAACTTGGGGTGAATAATATTTCGTTGGAAAAATTCATTATTATATATGTATTGTATCTTAGTTTGATTGAACGCTGGATTACGACTGTCTAAATAAATTTATTAACTAAAAGGTACACGCATTTTTCACACGATACGCGGAGTTGCTTTCTCTTCTTGTCCGTCTTCTGTGTGGTATTACACCGGGTGAGACTGCACATTCCAGGAGTTGTTTCTAGCGTCTATAACTAAAATGCTTCACATTGTTGACTTTACTTTAAAAATTATCATCATCCTTCCTATCCTACTCCCGTAGGGTCGGCAGAACAGGTTTTTGTCCTCCAAATAACTCTATCATACGTCATCTCAGTCATCACTCCCTTTTTGATCATGTCACCTTGTCTTCTACCGGCGTACCCTTTCACAGTCATAACTAACGTTCTCCTTAACATGAGATTAATCCCTCCTCATAACATGTCCATACCATGCTAACCTTTTACTCCTTACCTTCTCTACTACTGGCTATTCTCAAAAATTAAAAATCTTGACTTCTTTTCTATATTTTACAGTTGTCTTTAAACCGTTGGATAACTTGATTTAAGATGACAGCCAAAACAAATGTAAGTTCATTGAACTTGGTTGGCTCTATAGTTACGTGGACGTAGGACACGTGTATTTTCTTTTTCATTTGGTGCTTCTCACAACATGCCTCCTCTATAGCGTTATACGGCGCCAACTTCCCTCACATAATTCTTGTTATCGTCCAATAGGAACAGTGATAATTTCTTACTAGTATATCCGAGAATTCACTAACATGCTCTAACTACAGGATGTTCGTAAATGTTAACTTACATAAATATTTAAAAGCGTGAAAAGTAAGATAATATAAAAATGACACAGCAAAACTATTGATAAGAACGCATTCATTAAAAAACGGAATTTTAATTATAGTTTTAATAGGTCTGCTGAGATCAAAGTTGTTGTTAAAAGATGTATCTAGGATATAGATTAATTCCAAAGGGTTATTTAAAATGATACTCTTAAGAACATACACAAAAGATATTCATCGATACATTAGTAAAATAAATAACTTTATTGCAACTAAGAAACAAATTTATCGTACTATGACAAAAACTAACATCCTGTATACCCTATAATTTCAATGAATGTTGCATGAAGTATTTTCTCGCGTTGATATTATTTACCGCACCCCCGCAATAAAGCTGTCGCCAATGAAGACAAACTGCACCGGACATCTTGCTTGAGGCCGGGTCTGTTTTTTGTTTGACCCTCGCCTTAACAGGGAATGACCCGGACACAATTTGTTACAGAAATATCAGAAAAATCATACCAAGATTCAGAAAAGCTTTACGTAATGTAATATTTTTTTAGAGTAACAATAGCCGTGAAAACCGATGATGATTGAAAAATAATCTATCTGCTTTATAGATTATTAACTTTGGTTCGCGACCTACTCTACGTGGAATGAAAAAATAACAAAAGTACGTAGCCTATGTATTCTTCCAGACCATCCTCTACATCTATGCCAAATTTAATTGAAATCCGTTCATCAGTTTTAGCTACAAAATCTAACAAACATCCATCCATCTAAACTTTCGTATTTAAATTAGTAAGATTGGTTCCTAAAGATCTATCATGATGTAGTGAAAAATAGAGTGTAGACAAGTTCAAAAACCAATTACTTTATAATTTTGTTGACAGTGGTAAAGCCCGATAATATCTTGGTACGAATCGACTAGCTTGCCCGATGGTATACTACGACCATACGGAAGATAAGCGTCTTCTTATGCAGTGGTTGCTTCACTATTTCGTTTCGTAGTCGTTGCTCTTTTGTTAACGTATTCTATAAAATAAATACACAAGCAAACTGTCGTCTGCGATTACAAAACGCTACGCAGTTTTATTATGAATAGAAATTATAAAACGTAATATCGTTAACACGTATCACATAAATCCTTGACCAATCTGGTAAGTATATTGAAAATAAATTTAATCCCCCGTGTCACGTCGCTCGGCACGCGCCTCACAAAATAACACGCTGTATGCAAATGGAACTGCAGATAAATTTGCATGCCTCATACTTTGTGACTTTTAAAGTAATGGAAAGGATTTAAATTTTGATTTTAGTTAGATAAAAATAAAATAAGATCTACACTAATATTGACCCGAAATTTCGTTGCGCGATTTTGAGCTAAACTATTTAACTACGTCGTAGTCTTTGACTCCAAAAATCAAACAAAAAAATGAGACCCACCTGTAAGCATTACCTTTCGGATAAAAAAATAATTATCAAAATCGGTCCACTAGCGGCGGAGTTATAGCGTAACACAGATAAAAAAAAACCTTACAGACGAATTGAGTACCTCCTTCTTTTGGGAAGTCGGTCAAAAATAGGAAAGATTTGTATTTTTTGTGAGTATTGAAATACTTGCTTACATTAAAAACCTACATAATCAGTGAGTAACTTACATATTTTGCATTATACGATGATGTCGCTAGTAACATCTAGTCAGTTACATTCTTATTATACGTGGAATTGTGGAAAATGATTTTCTTATTATAACTATAGATACGGTCCTTAAGAACAAAAGAAACCTAAGAAAGAGTTTTAAAATTATATTATTTAGACTTATGTCTGCTTATTAAAAACTTATAAAGTCGCCTAAAATCTATAATAATTGTCAAATTTCTTAGATATTAATTGCAGTTGTTAAGTCGTTAATTACCGTTTTTATTTATTTACACGTTTGATTTTCATATTTATAGTATTGTTCGGATGGCTCTGTTGTTTATACTACGTACAAAGGGAAGGAGCGAGCGGGGGCGCCTTTGTTCAACCAAGGGGAAATAATTAGAGCAGATTCGAATGAAGATGAGGAAGGAAATGAGAAAAACAACAATAATAATTCATCAGGTAAAAGGAGATATAATCCGGAAAATTTTAACAAAGCTAGCAAAAGGGAAAAAATGGTGAAATTTATCCTGGAACGGGATACGAGAGAGAAGTAAATTAGCAATTATATTATAAAAAATTCAGAGTGGGCTTGTTTTAAAAGCCGTGTCGTTTTCTGCTTTTTTATCTGAACTCAGATGATGTTACTGTTTACATATTAAAAGCGTATTGTTTCGAATGCGCCTGTTGTTAAGCATAACTGTATTAATTATATGCAAGTGTTATAAAAAAGATAAAAGTTTTCAGTTTACTTTAAAGGGAGACTTTAAAGCCGGAGATAAAGACAGACTAATTGAGTTTCAAATATGAACTACTAGATTTCGTCCTTAACTGTCAGCGTGGAATTAAAAAAAAACACAAAAGTAAGTAGCCTATGTGTATTTCCAGATTATGTTCTATATCTGTGCCAAATTTCATCGACATCCGTTCAGCAGTTTCGGCTACAAACTCTATTAAACATCCTTCCATCTAAAGTTTCGCATTTACAAAATTAATAAGAAGTACGATAATGTTATGACCAAGGTATTACCAACCTGAGAAATATTTTAAATGCGTTTTCATATTAAAGAAAGAAAGTAATGAGCAGGTAAATCTCAATATAAAAAATTATGAAAAGTGGATTTTAACAAAAAGAACAAAAACTAATCCAAATTTATCTATTGTAAGAACTAAAGATTCTTTGACTCAACCCAAAAATGTCTAGAAAAGTCAACACTAATACTTGTAAATTAGTGGTTTGTTAGAATTTGTAACAGATTTGCCGGTTACAAAGCGATCACCCTCGCCACAAAACTTATAAATATTCAATGTGAGCGATCGCTCTCAAGTGTCATCCGGCGCACTCGTCGTCGCTGAATTAAGACAGATGGCTTTGATCAAGGATCTCTTTACTGGCGAGAAGAATATAAGAGATTTATATCTTGTTGTGATTATGGAAAAACTCCGTCGTGTTCGAAATTATTATAATAGTTAGTTATAATTATTTTCTATACTAATGTTATAAAAATAAAAGTTTTGCAACGTCGTGGGTTGATTTAAAAAAATTCTTTCATCATTAAAAAGCTACATTATCGTTGAGTAACGTAGGCTTTGTTTTTTTTGTTATTTTCTAATTATTCGCGGACGAAGTCGCGAGTAAAAGCTAGTTATTTGTATAATAATTAAATTAATACTCTATTTAGCAACTTCTGAATACAACGATAAAATGCATATCGCCTATTTTTTAACTGGTTTCATTCCTTTAGGTCGATCTTCACTTGCCAATGTTTCGCACTCCTCATATCTCTAAATTTATAAAATCTTACAGCGTTGATTTTGATAATATTCAAACTCCCAAGATTAGCTTTGAAAACATTATTCATGTTGAATTTAAAAATAAGATGTTTACTGAAGTTCAATAATTATCCGGATTTAAAAACTTGTCGATACTCTTGTAAACATACCCGGGTGGAAGTTGTGGAACAATGGGCCGGATATAAACCGACACTGATGTATCACTTTACCCCCCGGCCTCTCGCGACTCGAGCAAAGGGCGGTAGTAAACCGAAGTCGACATCTTTACAATTTGCCCTGACATTCGCACTCAATATTGCTTTGTACAAGTGACCCTTGACGGTACATCTGGAAGAGACACATTTAAATTGATTTAAATCAAACTTAATTTATTTTAAGCAAATGTTAAAGAAAATCTTGAGATAAAATTGAAAGACTTGTATTTCAAGAATAAAACATAATTCAATCAGTCATATCTTCAACACAAACAAAGAAACAAATCAAAACGCTTCTAGAAGTGATAGCTGATGAGTAAGCAAAAAAACTTGAAAAAAAGAAAACAACGCAATACAAATAATTTGCAATAAAATGTTTTTATTTAAAATAGTAAACATAAAATATGAAGTAGTATTTTGCAATGTGCGTGTTATTATAACTCTGGCATATCTAGGTTACTTAGATCTTTGTAAGATAATACAAAAGAAGCCCCTAAACAGCTCCCTAAATTCATCGCGTGTTGATTCAATCATAGATTCCTTTTTTAAAATTTGACGTCCGAAAACCAATTTAGGATTACGGCGATCACAAGAATTTAATAATAATATTTACTTTTTATTTGATCTCACAGACGATATAAATAAAAAACAAGAAATATGTACGAAAATGTTTTTAGATATAACAAAGACATTCAACCACAGATAGACAGGACAAAACGAATAAAACCTTAATCCACGACAACACTAGATGAGAATCATCATCATCATCACCAGCTCACTATACGTCCCCACCGAGGGGCTCGGAGCCTACCCTAAGTAAGGATGAATAGGCCATAGTCAACCACGCTGGCCCAATGCGGGTTTGTTGACTTCACACATATCTTTGAATTTCTTCGCCACAATGTGCAGGTTGCATCACGATGTTTTCCTTCACCGTAAGAACGTCGGGTAAATTATGTACATATGAAAATTCGAAAAAATCGAAAATCACATTGGTACGGCGGGATTCGAACCCAAGACCAAGTAGATTACAAGTCGAGTAATAAGTCTATTTTAAAAGTGCGCACATCTTTGACTAAACTATCATAACTGTTTAGTCGCGCTTTGATTCCTATGAACTTATATGGAAGTGCGCACACTACTCGATTTATAGTTGTGCAAGTAAACTGTTGAATTTCCTACGAAACAATCGACAATCGCACTTATTAGTGTAGTTTACTGTTTTACTGTTTTAGTAAAAGGTGTGCGCTCGCTCTTGATAGTCATTTGTTTAACCTTGTCTTTAAAAAAATTAAAGTAACCAAAACTCTGTCTGTAAAATTTCGTAAACACAAGAACTGCATAAACCGTTTCACAATGCAAAATGTATCAAAGGGGGAACTGTCCTCTAAATGGATACCTTGGTTTTGTTGTTGACTTCAAGTTAATGCATTCCGGTGTATTGTTCCCGACAGACAGACAGATTACGATTGCTCTTGATATCAAATTGCTATAGATAATAGCTTGAATGTTTTATGCCGGAGCTAAAACGTTTTGCGGTTAAATTGAGAGTTTCTCTAAGCTTTGTTCACGTCTGTATTTAGCTGTACTAATGTTATAAGTGCACTTAAATAGTTTTGTTTTTAAGGGTAATTAGGCTTGTACATTTTACTACTAGCTTTCGCCCGCGACTCATCCTCGTGGAATTAAAAAATGTGAGTATCCTATGTGTTTTTCCAGACTATCTTTTATGTCTATGACTAATTTAATCAAGATCCTTTCCGCCGTTTAAGCTTCAAACTCTAACAAACATCCATCCATCCATATAAACTTTCGCATTTATGATATTAGTATGATTTTGTACCTTGTTTATAAGCTACATTAATACCTAGTACTTTTAACAATCTGATTTAAAAATGTAGTTTTAGTTAAAAAGGTATTCTTAAAATAAGTGAATATTTGCTTCTTGTAAAATTCTATAATTTAAGTTTTCCTCTTAATAAATAATATAAAAATGCTACGCAATGTCTACGACGTAGAACCTTAGGCTCCTTACTAAATAGCCTGTTGTTGTAAAACGTAAATGAATGTATAAAGTTTATTTACGTAAATGGAAAGCAACAATTATAATCAACAACATTTGATCTTAACCCGAAACAATCACATTCAAACTTCCACCCTTATGAATAATTCCGAGAAATCTATCGACAACTTGCCTTTTAACTAGATTGATAATAATTCAAAGCGAGATATGGTCAAAGGGACAAATGCTTTCCGTCTGGAAGATGGTAAATAATTAATTTGACTAATGGCACAGTTTGTTAGCAACGTTGCCGTATTTGTCACAATCTCACAATGAAAGTGGAAGACGTTTGTGAATTGATGGCGGTTGTTTGAATCGCCGTTGGTCGGAGTTAGTTGGGAACACGGTCAAAGCGATCCCGATGTCGTCGGCAGATTGTTTTGTTTGATATGTTTTGTTTGTGGGTTTCTAATTCAAAATTTGTATTAGAAAACATTCAGGTACATGTATTCAATAACAATTTAGTCTTGATTTAGACATAAATTAGATAACTTCCAGATATACTTATGCCCCAGAATATGGTTATAAGGGCTAAGGAATAAACTTGTTTTGTAGAAGATATACTCGTACAAGAAGAAATAAGTAATTAGCAAGTGAAAAATTTTATCGTCAGATCCTTCCTTAATAAGCGAAACATGGATGTTTAAAATACCTTTACTTGATGTGTCTCGTCTCAAATGATTGTAGTTTTTTTTTTAAATTAGAAAATAACAAATGAGCAGCGGAAACATTGAGGTGTTTATTAACGTCTTGGGACATTCGCAACACCAGAAAAAACGCATACGCGTTGCCTTTGATAAAGAGATAGGCTGGCTTCTTCAATCCTAGGAAAACCCGCATAAGACACACTTTTCTTTACAGCTACAGCTATTGTGAGACTACATTAACATGAAGATACAAAAACAAGTATTGTATTCAACATCGATGTCTCTTAAATAACGATAATGGGACTTACATAGCGATTTGTATTTTAAAGATATTGTATAATTTGTTTCACGCCTCGCTGAAGAGTATCGTAAAATGGCCGGGTTCAGCTTAAAGCGCGCTCCAATAAATCGACTACGGCCTCGTTGACGCACAAACAGCCTGTTTTGAATTTTACTAAGCATTCGCAATCGAGATCCGAAGCACTTAGACACGGTTGGGTACACGAAGTACACACGGTTGTTACGGTTGGCAAACACTAAAGAAAAGTATGACGCTGATAAAGAATAGCTATAATTTTTATATAATTATATGTTCACAACACAACATTCTTTGATATTTATACGTAGGTGTGTATGTTTAAATCTTTTATAGTTTAATTGCTTTCACTGAAATAGAACCGCAATGGACACTGCATTTTGTAAAAAATCTCAATCAAATTAGATAATTAACCTAGATAAAAATAGTACAAAACTCAAATTAGAAGACTGACTTCAAATTCTAGAGCATTTAATTATTTTCCTCATCAAGTTAGATTTAAAATTCATAATACATATTTCCGACAGAACTACCAGAGTTTAAGTTCGTAATTCTCAAAGACTGTGTGTCCCAAACGTCTTATACTTCCGACTTAGGCTTCTTGCCATGACAATAAACGTTGATATACAGGGATGGGGCTTGCCCATTTACATACGTATTGCCAGTTGAGACGTTTTCAATGTTTGACAGTTTCAGAATTGTTGTATCATTGTTCTTAAGCGAGGGTCTCTGATGAATACGATCCCACTGATCCTGGCCAGAAGTGTACACTTAGTTGTTAAATACATTAATAATTTAGTAGGTTATATGTCATACCTTTGTCTCTGTTAATCTGCAGAATATGTCAGTTATTAACTGGGAGATTGTTTCGTGTAATTTCTTAGTAAGTACTACGTACAAAAAAATATAAACTATATTTTTTTATTATTTATTATGAAATAATGGTGAATTACTGGATTTATTTTGTTTTTGACCGACTTCCCAAAAGAAGGAGGTACTCAATTCGAAAGGTAATGCTTGCAGGTGGGTCCCATTTTTTTGGTTGATTTTTGGAGTCAAAGACTACGACGTAGTTAAATAGTTTAGCTCAAAATCGCGCGACGAAATTTCGGGTCATTTTTGCTTTCTTGGCTTACGTAGCCTAAACTATAAGATCTACATAAAAATGACGTATGAAAGAATTGTAGCTCATTTAATCAGCGATAGTATATATCTATCTCTTAAGGTTGTCGCACAATAACCGTTTGTTTCGCGAAAACCCTTAAAAAAATGCAATCGACTTCATTTAAAACGCTTTTATTCTTATTAGGTATGAATCCTTATAAGGGTGGTTTACTATTTTCAAGGAATTATTTCGTTACTTTTTAGTGTACTGTTTTTTTGAGAGTATTTTGTTTTTAGTGTATTTTGTTTGTTGTTAATTTCGTGATAATATTAGACGAATTAAGGGAAGTCATTGACTCTTTTAATACAGGGAGTCAACCTAAAGGAGCCAAGGATATATAATTGAACAAAATACGTAATTTAAAATTAAAAGTGAAAAAAAATGTGTGAAATGTATTTGTAAAATTATATTTGAATTGTAATATCGTTTGTTTGTATTAATGAAAAAATAAAAAATAAAAAAAAAATTATTCGTAATTATTGTTTCTGCTACTAAAGAGCTACTAAGAGCTACCTTTGTACTTCCTTCTATTTTAGCATACTAGCTTTCGTCTGTGACTCCGTTCGGTAAAAAAAAACTTAAATAGTATGCAATACCCCAGATTACGTTCTATATTTTTTGCCCATAATTCATCGAGATCTGTTAAGCAGTTTAGGCTACAAACTCTAACAAACATCCATCCATTTACACTATCGAATTTATTATATTATAAAGATTTTATTAGGATACTTAACTTCCTTTACTAACAGCCAAGTTGTTTATGTTTATTTGTATATTTGACTTAAATAAAAAATTTAAATTAACTAAAACAATTCAAAACTATTTAAATAGCTTTGTAATAATAATAAAATACAAATACATCAAAATGTTACGAGTATTGTATTAAGATTTGACATTCGAATTGATCACAACAGTAATCGTTCATTCATTCGTTCATGTTCGTTGCGTCTTCAGAATTGTCGTTCGCCGCGTGCCGGTCATCCATCAGGTTCTTTTGAAATTGGAATTTCATTGAATTCACAAGTTTAGATAAATAAAAAGATAAAATAAATTGATACTGTCGATGTTTGAATATAGAAATCATACTAACATTATAAAAAAGAATGTTTGGATGGATGGATAAATGTTACTACGTATCTCCAAAACAAGTATGACAATCACAAATAACTCTCTCTATCTCTCTGTTTCTTCATATAGAGATAATTATACCTAAACCAAAAATGTTTCTGCAGTTTTTGGCTTAGGAAAATCTACTCGTTACTAACACCTTTTCCTGCAAAAAAATATATCTTAAAAAAAAACTAAAACACTTAGGGTGTGTCCCACCAATTTGTAAATTGTCTGATAATAATGCAACCTGTAAAATATCTGATGGAAATATCGGATTTTGTTCTTGTGACGTCATTTTAACCTATCTGACCCTCTATCAGCCAGTGGTGGGACGGGCTCTAAAAATAAAAAAATCCAAACAAATTTACTAAGAAATAAATCATACCGAGAAATATGGAAACTGAAATAAAAACCTTCACAAAATGTCCTTTTCGTTTACAAAACAGACTTAGCCTAAGTTAATTCTAAAAGCTCGTTCCAAACGGAATACGAACAAAAGGAAATTATGCCCTTTCATAAATTGAATAAGGAACAAAATAGCTTAAAATGTTATGGCGAATATTCAAAAGGGTTGTGAATACAAATTCCAGTCACAAAGATTACGCGTACTAGAAGAGACTAAACTGTAAAAGACTTAAGATTTTTATTTGTAATTGACACATAGTACCATGTATTCAAATTATATAAAACTGAGGTAAATGTTTACATAATCTATACTATTAATGTAAAGAGAAAAGATTTGTATTTTTGTAAATACTGCAATAACTCTAAAACTACTGGGACGGTTTGAAAAAAAATTCACCATTAAAAAACTACTTTATCAGTAACATATACTGTATATTTTTTATTATTTTTTAAATTCACGTGGACGATGACGCGCGCAACATCTA
Organism: Papilio polytes; assembly: GCF_000836215.1. Classification (NCBI taxonomy): domain Eukaryota; kingdom Metazoa; phylum Arthropoda; class Insecta; order Lepidoptera; family Papilionidae; genus Papilio; species Papilio polytes. The sequence continues at coordinate 1,321,133 of NW_013528526.1, forward strand.
GTTCAAAATATGGCTTGAATTGATCAAATGATGTTAAAACAATTAGCCTTGTTATCCATTATTTTTTATAAGTATAGAATACAAAAAGAAAATCCACTCCACATTGAGGGTAAAGGATCGATGCATAGCATCTGGAACAACATAACTATTTTTTTAATAATGAGACACATCTAGTAAATTTATAACTTTGTTATATTCACGTCGGATTTGGCTGTCCCGAAGCCAACACGCGGCTCAAGCGAGCTTTGTCCGTCCGAGGCGCGAGGCGTTTACACTAATTGCGATACGATGCGACGCGATCCAAATCGTATTTGCATTCGAGATAACTCTGAATCGTTACAATGCGAACTTACCGTACCGTTTCTGATTGTAATTAATGAATGCACTATTCCTTATTAGTTGATTTATTAATTAGTAGTTATGAATATGCATATTTTTTTTAAATTGACATCTAACTACCTATTATTACTGTACAAGAGAAACTTTGAAGATCCATATCTTTGTTACCATTGTACTCAGAAACGGCTGAACAGATTTAGATGAATTTACACATAGGAATAGGACATAACCCGTAAAGTGCATAGATTAATTTTCACCTTGGAAAAACATAGGGATATCCTTAGGTTACATTTTTTAAAACATCCTCTGCGATGTCATGTGAAGTTAAGAATTGTAAAAAGAAAGGTTCAATTTATTAGAATTAATTAACTTATTTAACGACGAAATGTAACCACTCGACGCCAAAATTTCATTAGTCAGTATTATCTTAAACCCTCTCACGTCCTGCAAAACTATTTGTCCAATCCCTAAATAACACGAAAGCGGAGGAAAAACATCCAATCGTCCGGCGCTCACGTAGCTATCGCGCTCGAGAATTAGTTGCGACTTTGATCGATGGTCGAGACCGCTCTAATAGACCGAGTTTTATCGGCTTTTGGCAAAACTAAAGTTGTTTTCGCTCGTTTTCTTTTCATTGATTGTTTAAGCTTCTTAGCTTTGTTTTTAATAGAATTAATTTAGTTGACGTATTGTGACAACTCATGGCCGATTTCTCAAGTGCATTTAACCATTCGTTAGTGTTATTGGTTCGGTAACTAATGATGTTTCTGAACTACGTAACTTGAGTTTTACTACGTTGAAACTTAAGTCAACCCAATGTTAAAATAAATGGAAACTTCAGAGACCCAGCATCACTTGGTATTAAGTATTTTTGATTTAGTTAAATTAAATTTTGCCCGCGAAATTAAATTCTTACGAAATCCGTTCGTAAGAATCCGGCCGATTCGGAGATACCTTTTAAAAAATCTCCATCTATCTGAACATTGACATTTCACGTTTGCGATAATAGTAAGATTGAATATACATAAATACAAAATTAATCCCTACTTATTGTTTGTTTCTTTGTTTTAGATCTTTTTAGGATACTTTTGTGTCTAATAATTACTCCATAACCCTCCACCTAGGTATAAGTACATTAACAAAGTTGTATAACATTATTTTAACACTAAAAATTAAATTATATGTTCCGAGTACTGAACATTATGACATCTTCAGAAGTTATTTTAAACAACCGACACGTGTTTAAACAATATTTCCCATGTTCAAACATAATTTATGGAGACCTTTTATTATGTCATGCATGATCAATTGAGTGTTGTAGAAACCATTAAACACCAACACTAATATAAACCTTTGACTTCTCTCACGCCCTACAGTTTAAATTTCAATTCAAATTAAACAATTTTAGAACATAATCGCATATATTTTAAATGTATTGAAGGGTGATAATTGCATAAAAATGAAGGGATGATTTTTCTATTAGAATGATTTCGACACGCGCGTTCATACATGAGTGGATTTTTGTCGTTTGTCAGTTTTAAAGTTGATTTGTATATAATTATTTTCTTTGCTATGACCGTGAGAATTGTCGAGCTAAATTGAATTAATAAAACAGTTAATAATATAATTATTAAACTTAAGACTATTATCGAAATGTTTATTTTTCGGTAGGAAGATTTTTTTATCTGTATTTAATAGCTTATATTAATTTACTTAGTGCTGCTCGCGACTTAGTCCGCCTGGATTTAAATAATACAATAATTATAGCCTAAGTTAGTAAGTGATAATATAGTTTTTTAATAGTGAAAGAATTTTTGAAATCGGCTCATTAGTTTTCGAGTTATTTCAATAGATACAAAAATACAAATCCTTTTTATTATTTTAGTATATAAGAGAAGGTTTTGTTACCTTTATGTATTTGTTTATTAAGTTTTGATTATTAATATTTGATTACAAAATTCGTAGCATATTAAACTTATTAACAGACGAATTACTACATTACTAACAACATTAGTTGGTGTAAATCAGGAAGCATAACCATGCGTTGTGATTTCCATTCGATTTGACGCAGACAGTTGCATTGTCTAGAAACAGAATCTTCAATAGGCTTACATCAAAGGAAGCAGTCGATACTGTGACGTCTAATTGAATTATCCTAGTGCAATATTAGTTCAATATTCTGACGGTCACCCTTACGTTGGTATTTGAATCGCCGTAGGCGTAGCGGTAATGATTGAGTCGATGTTTACTGTATGTTTGGTAGATATGTATGTATCTTGAAACGTTATCTAATATTATCAATGCGAAAGTTTAGATGGAGAAAGAAGCTTTCGTCTGATGCAGTGCGTGTGGAAAAAAAAATCAAAAGTAAATATTCTATCAGCCTTTCAAATAAACTTAGTATAAGCAAATGTTAGTACAAATTTATATCTATACTAAATGTCATGTAGTACTAATCAGCTGTTTACGTGTCAAACTCTAAACAAGATCCATCCATCTATCTAAACTCTCGCATTTACAATATTAGTAAAATACAAATCGCGGAAAATATTCCTCGACGTACAATATATAAACGCAGAAAGAACACAGTTGTGAAAATTTAAAAATAAAATTTTCACAAATGAGCGACGACCCTAGCGGACAGTGTGTAATAGATGGTAGTCGCCTCTGACCGACGTATCGGACCGAGATTTACATACATCTGGCAAGATTAATGACCACCGCCGTGTGTTCATAGCTTAACAGTAATGGACAAAGTTTTGAGACGTATTATCGTTCCTATAGTCTTTGATACATCAAATACTAGCTGTGGCCCGCAACTTTGTAAGCGAAATTAAAAAAAATAATAAAACATGACTGACAATGTACTCGTATTATTTTAATTATACAAGTATTTTTCAAATTGGCTAAGTAGTTTCTGAGTTATTTCAAAACGTATAAAAATACAAATCTTTCCTTTTTATAGCATTAGTTATTAGAACAGCTGTTGCCCGTGACTCCGTTTGAGTGGAATTATAAATGGTTATGTAATCTATCCGTTCTTCCAACAGCTTCTAGAAGCTTCTAGAACTTGTCCTCCGTTCCTCTTTTACTACAAAAAATTAGTCGTCATTGGGTAATAAAACTAGCTATTGCTTTCTCTGTCTATAAATCTGAAAAATTCAGTTGGTACTCGCTTAGAATCAAAGGAAACCACAATTTCTTCCACCTCGGAATAGCTACGTATTATTCTGACGTAAATCTTCCACATATAAAACGTTCCGTGTCCGATTTCCTATTCTACAAAATGCTTGTCCATCCTGATAGATGTCCACCTACGTTGAAAATCTCTGGATATCCTAGCATAAGACACATCTGGAAATTACAACCTTATTTTTAATAGCATAAGAATTAAAATCCCTTGATTTAATATCTTATTGGAGATTGCTGAGGGAATGGTGGCGAAGAAAAATCAGATTGCATCGTTAAAAAACGTCCGCAATTACTTCTCTTATCTATTGGATTTCCGAACTGTCAGTTATTTGGAGCGAAAAACAAGCGTCAGTCAAAGTAAGCTCGCCAATTAAATTGTAACATTACACCCTCACGGCTCATTTAAATTCAAAATAAACGGTAAGGGCTAAGGCCCTTTTGAAAATAAGGTAATTACGAGTAGATGGCAATTATTTATATTGTTTTTGTAATCTCAGGCGGAAAAACAACAGACTGTATTTGGTCTTACATTTTTTAACATTTTGTAGGGGCCTAGCACGAAAATTGACGAGAATTAATTTGTAACATCATCGACAAAATTCGTATATGTCGGTGTTCTTAATGTTTTAATCTAATACGAAATTGGCGATAAAATCGCGGATACTTTCTCGAACTCTTTCCTAATAGACGCTCTGGTGGCAACGAGTTCGTGAGAAACAAGAACATCACGACAAATAAACAATTAACCACTATTTTGACTTTTTTCTTTAACCACTCTAACTGCCAGTTTCTTAAGTCAGATTAGTTTACAAGTGTGTGAATTCTATGGCAGTAAACATACACGGAGAGCATAGATATGAAATCCTATATGTAATTTGAGAGGGTTGTCGCGATGTGCAGAATTTGAAGCGTACATCCGCGCGTTACATAATTCACGCTGCATAAATTACGTACGTTGCCACTTTGAGAGCAATTACCAGGTTTCCATTACATAACTCATCGATGACTATTCACTCAAGATGGGATAACTAAGTATGGATATGAATTCTTGTTGATTTTATTTTGGGATATATTTCGCCCGCGGGGAATTAAACAAAACGAAAGTGATTAGCCTATGTGTTCTTCCAGACTATCCTCTATATCTTTACCAAATTTCATCGAAATCCGTTTCGCAGTTTAGGCTACAAACTCTAACAAACATCCATACATCTAAACTTTCGCATTATAATATTAGTATGGAGATTGATTACTAAATGTTATAATTATTAAGTTTGCTACTAGTATATAGTGACCTACGACTATCTTCTCTCCCTTTTACATCTTGGGGGGTGGCTGAAAAGCAAGACACTGGATGTCAACCAGGAACAGTTAAGCTGAACCTACCCCTTTTGCTAATCCGAATAGTTACAAATTTTCATATTTGTTTCTTGTGTAGGTATGTTTTTAGGTGACCACTAGCCCGTGACTCCGGCCACGTGAAATTAAAAATATATAAACCATAGCCTATGTTACCACTGTCAACCTAGGTTATTAATGGTGAAAGAATTTTTAAAATCGGCCCTGTAGTTTTTGAGTTATTTCATTACAATCAAACAAAGTTTTCCTCTTTATAATATTAGTATTGATAAAAAGGATGTTCATTTATTTATTATAGTTTTATTTATTTAGACTTTCTACACCTGGATGACTTTCTTTAGAAGATGCAAATGCGCCACATACCTTAAAAATAAGACCAAAAATTGAATAACACTATTTACCACTATTTTTTACAATTCTGATAGTTTACTTCAATGTTAAACAAAACGAAACTACACGTATATATGCAAAAACACATCCTCAATTAACCATAACAATTGTAGTAAACAGTTCAACAGAATCTGTTTCCATACTAAGTGATCCCGTAAGCCCTTGTCCACTGTTCTAATAGCGGTCTACTGAATAATAATCAAACTCTCATAAAATTTCAATAACGACCGCGGTAACTGCTTTTAGATGCAAATCGACTCCTTCATACAGTACGCAGCATAGATTAGCGAATACAGTATCACTAACATCGACTCCTTCATACAGTACGCAGCATAGATTAGCGAATACAGTTTCACTAACTTGTAATTGTTTTATAAATTTCCTTCCATTAGGTATTCAGAAAGTAGGTAAAAGATCTCTCAAAGGAACAAACAGAAATGATTTGTCTGTTTGCATTGAATAGACTTCGAAAATACTGAACTGATTAAAAAAAAATCGCAGTTATAAAGCTACGTTATTACTGGATTACACGACTGAAAACCAAGCAAAGCTGGGGCGGATCGCTAGTTATAAATATATCAAGAGAAATATGAACGAATACAAGAGAAATATATTTAGCAAATTGTATCTTATTGCAGAATTGTTTCCATTAAAGATGGTTCAAAGAACACGATCCTTATAAAATAATGCAGACAACGTTTCACAATAATGTCCGACGCAAACTTGATTAACTTTCCAGTTATTAAAATATGAATATACAAAGTCTAAAATACAACACAATCGAGACTTTAATCAAATCACGTCCTCGCAAACAAAGACAAAATTCCTCGCCCACCCGCGTCAAACGGACCAGGTAATACCTTCATATCATACGTCTATATTAAAGCTGTTTTGGTCGTTCGTCTGCACAAAACAAAGACGGCCTAGCCTTTCAGAATTCAAGCGCTGTCCATTTAGCTAGAGGCAACAATTATCTGACCAAGTTATCTAGACCTGCATCGTTTTATCAGCGGCGATAAATTCCGACCCGCTTAACACCAGCGGGGATCAATTTATGCTGGTTATAAACCAGTTCGAGCCAGATGTAAGGGGAATGAACCGGTGTACAATAGACACAGAATGCGGTTTCCGTGTATGGAATGGTGACATGTGAAAGGTAAGGTGCGTTTGATAATTTCGAGCCGTTTGATCTACAAATTGATATTGAATATTGTTGAATTGCCCCAAGGGTTAACAAAGGTCACACAATGCAAGAATTTACAGAAATTATTTTATTAAATTCCATTATTAAGTCACCTTTCAAATTATTTTTTTTCAGTAACCGTTTTTTATTGCACACTGTTTTATATTGTTTGGTTATAGTTTTAGCTTATTTTTTTCTAAACATCATTCTTTACTACCTTTTACCTTCGACATCATCCGCGTAGAATAAAAAACAAAAGTAGCCTATACGTTCTTTCAGACTGTGCTCCACATCGATGTAATTTTTCATCGAGATCCGTTCAGCAGTTTTGGCTACAAACTCTAACAAACATCCATCTAAACTTTCGCATTTATAATATCAGTAAGATTAAAGCTTTAGGTCTTTGAAAATAAAATGTTCCAGCAACTGAAGTACCTAAATGTAGATGAATAGTTAATTATGTCACTTCAATCGGCTCTGTTTGTTAAGTTTCTACTTAGAACTTGTATAGGTATTCATTGATTAATAGTACAGACAATAGTCAGGGTACAGACAGACGGACATTTAATTAGGTTCGTTGCCCGCGGCGGGTGGTCAGCGTCACCTAACGCAACGGCATTCCGCATGTGAGGGGAATGTGATACTACTTCCGTTGATACGATTGTATAGATATGGACGGAAGAGCAATTAATAAAGGATATTAGTACGATTCAATGGACCTTTTAATAAAGATGGTTGGAAATATTGAAAATGTCATATTTAAATGGTTTTCTTGTTTGTCTATTTCATTAGCTATGGTATGTTTAATTCAACTTTTTTAACCGACTTCCCCAAAAGTAGGAGGCTCTCAATACGTCTGTATGTTTTTTTTGTGTTAAAGAATAACTCCGCCCCTGGTAGACCGATTTTGAAAATTCTTTTATCCAATATGTTATGCTTGCAGGTCCCATATTTATGTATGTATAATTTTTAGACTCATTGTACGTGACTTTGGTGGTTGTGATAAGTGATTGCGTTTCTTTTATTGCTTTTTTAATCGCAAACTGCATATTGTTTTTTATGCGTGTTATTACATAGTTTCGCTCTTAGCTTTTTTTAATTCAAAAGGCGTTGCCTATTGCTTGGTCCTATTTTTTAAATTCATTTATTTAACAATGTGTCAATACAAGTGTCAGTTCAATTACAGCCAGTAAAATAAAAAAAAAAAACAATTATACAAATGTTTCTAATATTAATATTTAATCAACTTAGTTGAGATTGCAACAGTCTGGTCCAGTACATTCGCAAGCCTCAATATCCCATAATCCCCAACTAAATCACCCATAAGAAGCGGCCAGCACTTTGTCTTGCCGCGATGACAGTTTTATGGGCCTGGCCCATGGGCCGACGGTGTGAACTGCCACATAAAATATTAATACACAATTTGTCCGAGTGGACGTCTGTTAATCTACTTTTATAGAGGATTTGGAGGATTAATTATGGTAGAAAAAATTGTGTTAGTGTCGGATTTTTCCCTGTGTTTTACTGATGTAAAGATTTACAGCAATATGGAAGATAGTTCGGACTATAGTCGTAATATTGAATTGACAACTAGACCTTTATATCTATCTCATTCAAAATATAAAATCTTTGTAATGATAATAATACTAAGTGTAGATTTCCACTGCCTATGTGTTCAATTTACTATTAGAAATGCGAAAGTTTGGATGGATATTTGATAGATTTTGTGACCTAAACGACTAAATATATTTTAATGAAATTTGGCATTGATGTAGATCATAGGCTGGAAGAACAAATAGGCTACTTCTTTATGTACTTTTAATTCCACGCGGACGGATCCGCAGGCGAAACAAGTATAATATACTCATACACATTGTGAGATATTGTATGTATACTAGTAGAGACTGACAATTACATTTGCATCTAACAAACCTGTAGGTTATAAGTACAACTACTAAATAACAATTATCATCTTGTTAACACAGCTATAACAATTAATTAATTACAATAACATACGCAATAACAATGAAATTAATTAACACTAATTAACGCACAACTAATAAATGACGTCATCTCAATCCTAAATCAATCCAATTGTACATTTCATTGATAATTCAATTCGTAGCAGAGTTATTGCTGTACCATTTACTTCGCGACTGTACATTGTCCACGATTGTACATAACTCGTGGACAATGTACAAAATTGTACATGTACATAGGATACAATTTGACGGTGTAATGAGACAGGGTGACGTCGATTGCAACACGTGACGCTTTATTGCTAATGAGATACTGTTTCTGAACGAAATTAATAATTTAATTAAATCATTAATATTCCTGGAATTAATAATTGTTCATAATAACACGAAACAAATGAAAATCGTGAAAATTAATGAACAGTTAACGTGGGATTTTAATAGACTACAAATACAAAAAAATTTCGTAATAAGATTTTTAAAGAAAAATCTACATAATTAGAGGAATAAGACAAAGCAATGTATTGTTGGAGCATGTGCGCACCTAAAGCGAAACTAACGCAGAACTATTTAGTCTTGCTTTGATTCCTATAAGCTTATATGGAGGTGCGCACACTAGATTTTTAGTTGTTCAACTAAACAATTGAATTGGTTACGAAAAACAACAGTTGTGGAATACTTTAGTCAAAGGTGTGTGCTCAATCTTAAAGAATTTATTTAATTAGATCTTAATTTGTTATCCACATAACCTGTACTTAGTGAACCCTAAGAATGTAATCAATGAGTTACTTTGTGCATCTAACAGCACATTTTCAGTTCAGTGATGCGTCTCCGTCACAGATGTCGACGCTAATTACACACGTGTCTGTGCGTGTGACGTCACAAGCATTCCGATTAAATTGCCAGCGATCAGTGGCACTAATCTATTTAATTAGAAAGGGCCTGTCATTATATTTACTAGATCTGTTTCTAGCGATGTTTGTCCCATTGTGGTCCAATTTTGAACAGATATGTATACGATTGTGTTTGTTCTGTATTTGTATAAAACGCGATACAAATATTTTTAAAAGAGATTTTTGTAGTTATGAATAGGGTAACGGCAGAATAGTGAAACGAAAATTAAACATTTTGCTTTGTTAACGTTGCCTAAAATCTGACAGACGTCTAAAATAGGATTTGGAGTTTAAAAGTGCCTTTAAACGCTATGACATAACAGTAACTCACACAAATATCAAAGTTATTACTGATAACTTAACCATTGACATACCATATAAGTTACGTAAATTTGATCAACCTTCTATTAAACTCTCTAACTGTATTTAGGTTTGAAATTAGATCTAAACTCGACCACAAATTTAAACAAATCGTGTATCATTACGTCGATCATGTAATCTAATATAGCTGGGACTTACTGGAAATCAAAATTTTCGGTTAAATGCCCCCACAAATTTGCATGTTTATTCGCCGCACCGGCCATTATTCGATTCTGGTCGTTTAGGTGATAAATACATTCTCACTTAGCGTGATTAAAATCGATGCGACGAGCGATCCGCAATTCATTTTAATCGTTCACCCGCTTTCCGATTGTAAAATTGTACTAATTCATATTTATTTCACCTTTACTTCGTTATGTCGTTTAATCTGTATCGGTGTTGTTTACCATTATTACAATAGGATTCGTTTGCGACTGTGGTTAAAAAAACTAAAGATACGTAGCCTATGTGTTCTTCCAGACGAAGTTATCTATGCCAAATTTTATCAAGATCCGATTACTAGTTTAGGCTACAAACTCTAACAAACATCTATAAATACTTTCGCATTTATAATATTAGTACTTGTAAGATAAAATAAAAAAAAACATACAGACGAATCGAGTATCTTCTTTTGGGAAGTCGGCCAATAATCAAATTAAAAGTAAAAAAAAATATGAGAAATGTATTTGTAAAATTATATATAAATTGTAATATTGCATGTTTGTTTGTATAAATAAATAAATAAATAAATAAATCTCCCTTGTAGACATGTTTACAATTGGGCTGCTAATATGAGAATTCACATTACATTTATATATTTAAAAATAGGTTTAATTCCTTTCATTCAAGTTGTAAAATATTTAACACTTTATTTCTTAGTTACTCATACGCCTATTAAACTAAAAAGTTTTTAAATTTTTTAACAAACAGTAATATCGAGCATTATGCTGGGTTTCTGAAGTTTCCACTTAATTTGTTAGTATCTAGCGATTCATCAGTGTTAGGTTCGCCTATTTTAAAGAAGTAGAACTCAAGTTACCTACTTCGGAAACGCATTTCATGAATTTATCGAACAAAAAACACTAATGAATGGTAAACATAGCTGGGAAACCGGCCATTAAACTTTACTTTGGTATTTGTGAAACTTTCAGTGTTAAGTTTAACATATACTACGGGATTATTCGTCATTTCGTATTCTATTTCATCTTAAACTTTGAGGTAACGACGCGTACCATTAGCGTTAACTTTTGATTGGTCCGTACTAAAGTGGCGGCAACTATAAAACGTGGTTTATAACGAAATGGTTCGCTTTAAGCCACTTTTATAATACTCGCTTTACTATCTAATGCTATTGCTTCCGTTACCGCTTGTGTAACAGTTTTATCGTGCGGTTTATATTCGGTATTGTAGATTTATTTTCTTTACTCCGACCAAGTAAATTAAGGCGATTTAAGCTCAAAAGAGCATACTTAAAGCTTATTCTAATTTTAATGGAGTTGTGGCAACTGAAAATCATAGAAAAGCTATTGAATAAAGTATTCTAATTTTAAAAATAATAGATAAAAAGCTAGTTATAATATTCGTAAAAGAAAATATCGATATGCAAACTTATACCCAGGTAATGTACAGTATCCAAAAAAGCTTAGCAATAAACCGATTAAAGCTCTACAATGGGGAGCTTTTCATCTCGTAGCGATGTCTCGACTTGACGTAACTGGCAGTTGAACGGAATTTACAATGCTTTTAGTCACACGCCACTGGCCGCCTCACACGTTTCACAGCGATCTGTTTTGGCTACAAGGAAGAACGAATGTGTTTGTAAAACAGATATGGTACTTTGTACAGTCCTTTTTCTATGTAGGTTCAATTTTTAGAAAGCATATGCTAGAAGAACATTGAAACAAAGCGATTCATATAAATAGTCGTGAGTTAAAGTTACGAATAATTATAAAATACTTGCTTTCGTACGCAACTCCATTCGCGTGGAATTATAAAAAAAAACAAAATTGAGTACCATATGTGTCCTACAATGTGTGATGTGACTATCCTCTACGTCTATGTCAAATTTCATCGAGATCCATTCAGCCGTTTAGGCAAGATACTCTAACAAACATCCATCCATCTAAACTTTCGCAGTTACAATATTAGAAAGATTTAACAGATCTTGATAAAAATTATGTATAAACATACTTTACTCAGTTGAAAATATCTCAACGAATACGTATACATACCACTAAGGCTATTTTCATCTCTTTTTTTTAAAAGAGTATGAGCGAGACGGCTATTTAGTAATCACTGGTGCTACGACAATGTAGACTTGCTACACTAATATGCCGTATCTATATTTTCTTAATCCTTGTCCCCGGGGTAGCAGTGGGGTATATTTTCTTATGCCATTAACATGTATATTATCTTTAATTTATTGTGCAAACCTTTCTGATGGCACGACGAACGCTTTATTCGCTATTTGTTTCAGATATTCCATTTTCTGTTACGTTTCTCTCTGAGGAATTGACTTGATAATGGACTTTTGAATCCATAAGGAGAAAGTCACTTTTTATGTTTTTCTTAAGAATTCAGGGAAGTGTATTTTGCTGTATAATTTAAATGTAAGAATTTGAAAAGAGACATTTCTTTAGATTTATTTTTCCATCGAGTAGTAATAAAATTGGATGTACGTTAGCATTAAATACATTTTTAAAATGCTTGGTGACTGTTTTTTAAGGTTATGTTTATCTTAAAATTGGAGCATTTATTAAACTAGAAATATTATTTACTTATAAATGACTAAACAATTTTATGATGACACTTTATTAATATTTCTTATGGATAGTCTGTACAAAATAGAAAATTAAATATCACATCATAAATCATAATTATCTCGAAGTCTTATGAACTTCCGCTGCTTTGTATTTATTCACTTTAAGAAAATACTTCGCTAAAGTACTTAAGCTATTTTGTACCTTAACTCCTACGACGTTAAGTCGACATTAGCTTTATATCTGCTGAAGTCTCGAAGGTTCTGCAATCAGTTTTCCTTTAGAAATGTAGCTTTAACTACTTATTTCAGTATATTTTATGAAACTACAGAAGAAAGTTTCACGTTTGTGAAACAATTCAGATCGGGAACTTTAGTAAATTATTTTAAGCTTTTCCAAATTAATTCATGTCTTCGATATATTCGAGAAATCTTTAATGATGAGAGAATTATATTAATACTAACTATTCTCGTGCGGCTTCGTCTGCGAGAAATTTTATTGTTTATATTAGTGAAATTATCAATTGCTAATGTCAAAATGACATGACATGATAACAAACCATTGCTATCTTACTTCCTTAATGTTGGCAGCATGTAGCTTATTGCCCCTTTCCCACATTAGAGTTATCATGCAATTTATTTACTCCACAAGTTTAATAACGTGAAAATATATAACCTAAATCGTGACGTAAGTGTAGGAATTTTTATTAAAGAAAGTATTCAAAAATTTGCTCTAATTGCCGACATATTACGCCACAAACTAGTGTGTATTTACGCTTTATTATATTAGTATAGATGTAAGGCTATACAAGGAAAACTCGAATATCACTTAGCCGGCGAAGTTATAACAATAAATTCACGAGACCATTTGCATACGGGCGTTTGGGCTTTGGAGGGTGATTTTATATCGGGTCGCTTAACACGTTAATGCTAGCTGTTTGAGAGAAGCACTCCAGATTTTCCTGGTTATTTTTTCCTATGATTTTATTCATGTGAAATGGTAGCCTGTTGAAATTGTTTACGTGTTTCGTTGCGTGAAAATGTTTAGCGTATTAGCGAGCCATTGGAGTTTTTCGATTGAAAGAACGACTTTAGTAATGTTCTGTGTATGTCATATATTTTTATATTAATCCGAACAAGTCAAGACTAGTCTTATCTTACTTATATTACAAATGCCAAAGTTTAGATGGATGGATGGATGTTTGTTAGAGTTTTTAGCCTAAACGGCTGAACCTATTTCGATAAAATTTGGTATAGATGTAGAGGATCGTCTGGGATAACATATAGGCTACTCACTTTTGTTTTTGTTTATAATTTCACGCGGACGGAGTCGCGGGCGATAGCTAGTAGAATATAATCATATAGTTATTTAAATTATGTTGAGATTCTTTAGTATGTTCTTGTCTATGTTCTTTAGTACGCGTTAAAGGTTTAAGTAGTTTATTGTATTTTTATACTACATCTAATGGAAGATCTGAAACTGTCAATATTATTCTATTAGCTTTCCTGCAACTCCGTCTGCGTTGAATTAGAAATGAAAATGATCTATATCTACGCCAAGTTTCATTGAGATCCGATAACAGTTTAGGATACAAACTCTAACAAACATCCATCCATTCATCTACTAAACTTTTACACATGTACAATATTAGTAAGATTATAATGTTTAAACAAAAGATTTTTTTAAAAACATTACGTAAAAGTACAGAAATCCATCAAAACAAAACATCAGCCTAAAATAAAAAATACATGTGTCAAATGTATTTTTTAATTTCCACCCCAACCATCGACCATCTTTTCGCTGACTTATCGTTGCAACAAAAGCTAGAATCTCGAATGAATATAAATGATATGAACATCCGAACCGCAGCAGGAAATGACCGAAGATTTGTCACTGTCAAATTTGAATATGCGAGACGGCGAGCAATGAGTATGGGTAATCTGCAGTCGGAGTTTTGGACGATACAAATATGTTGTTCAATTATTCTCTCTTGTAGATTACAAGACTGTAAACAACATTTTTTGTTATCTTTTTAAAAATGTATTGCTACAGATTATATTTAATTTTGAAGTAGAAATGTTTTGATTCGAAAATAATAATCTAATTGGGAGACTTTAGACTTTTTGATTAGACAAATTAGAACAAACGCATCGTTACAATTATTTCCAGGTTTATCTAAACTTTTTCAGTTATTAAAAAGGTATGAGATCTAATTTTTTAACAGTGATTGAATCCTCTATTGTATTATTTTTAAATATTTTACACACACACACACACATACTCACAAACACATATATCTCATTTTTATCCCATACATTTTATTATTATTATGGAATGACGTAGAAACAATGACAAATATTCATACGTTGTCAAACGGATACCGTAAATCTTACGTACAGCCCGCGCCTAAATAATGGATGAGTGTTCTGTAAAAACTCGGCGGGAATTACCAAGTCTACACATTATTCATTTCTGTATTGAAATACCGGTTTTAATATAAATGCATTAACCATAAGTATAAGTTATGGAAAACTAGCTTTTGTCCGCGACAAAAAAGAAAAATAATTAACCTATATCTTTTTCCAGACTGTTCTCTACATCTATGACGAATTTCATCGTGATTCATTCATCAGTTAATGCTACAAACTCTAACAAACACCCATCCATCCAAACTTTTACATTTATAATTTAGAAGGAAGTATGATTCCTCTTATAGAGAATGGAAGTAAAGATAGTTACAAATATCCATCCATCCAAATACTCGAACTTGAATTAGTGTAATTAAATAAGCAATCAAAGACCTATCAATAGTGTTTTATGGAACTATTCAGAAGAAGGTAAAAATCTCATTTACAAAGAATATCCATTTTGACATGACGAGATCATTTCGTTTATCAAAAGAACATTGTCAGGCTATGTCCTAGTTTCGAATAAAAATAATTAATCAACTACTATACAAATAAACAGCCGGTAGATTCTCTATTCAGGGCTGGTTAATGCTCGGCTCGCAACACGTACGTGCATTAATCATGCGTGATTTTATGTAAATTCGCCTAAGTGCCCCTGATAAATGGTCAAGCTTCGCTGATTTAGCTACTGTAACTATAGACTTAACCAAACTAACAAAATCCGTAGAGGAGTTTGATAGTATTAAGGTGCATACTAGCCAATTTTATTAAGTTATCTGACTAACATTCTTATAAGGATGCTTATAAAAATACATAAAATTTTCTGATGATGTAAGCTTGGAAATAAATTTACCTAAGGATTTGAACTTGACACTTAAGTAAATAGTTAACAGTTTTACAACAACAAATTTTCTTCCTTGACTATACAAGATTTTCAAAATTATGTTCTACTAGCTTTTGCCTACGACGTCACCCTTGTGGAAAAAACATTGTAAAATGTAGCGTGTGTTACTCATAAATAAATTACCTTTCTTACGGTGAAAGAATTTTTAAAATTGGACCAGTAGTTTTTGAGCCTATTCATTACAATTTAAGAAACAAATTTCCTCTTTTAAATATTAGCATATATAATGCAAATCTATTTTTATTAATTTGACCTATAGAACACAATACCGACTAAAATTACGCTGATGTTAAAACTTAGAAGTTCCGAATCACTGTAATCTAACTAGTGTGCGCTGTCCACTTGATTTCATTTTTCATTCTTGAAGAGTTTTGTTTCGCCGACAGTATACAGGGGTCGCTGGTATATCTGTGGAGTTTGTTTTTGCACATCCCAACCCTTTTCAATCAAATAGGGACTGGACATAGGATACTTTATCATTAACAAGAATTACAGAGATTTAGTATATGAATTTTATGAAGTCAAATTGTTCGTATGCTATTTTATACCTACAAAATGATGTGATCGATTGATTTTGTTTTTTTTTTTCTTAGAGAGAGTTAGATCTTATAAGCCTTACCATAAACAATTAAACATTGTTTTAAACACGTTTTAGCTTTTTATTAATGTACTAGCTGTCGCCCGCGACTTCGTCTGCCAGAAATTAAAAAAGAAAACAAAAGTGAGTAGCCTATCTGTGTCAAGATCCGTTCAGCAGTGTAGGCTACAAACTCTAACATCCATCCATCCAAACTTCCGCATTAGTATAATAGTAAGAATAATTATGCTTATTAGAACATTATCATGCATAAGTTATGCGTAACTATGTCGACATACATAAGTTTTTAACGTAAACATTGTCAAAATCCATTCATAAATTCGATGATTATGACGTTAATATTGATATCTTAAGTTTGTGTTACTAAATAGAACCTACATCATACTAATAGCTCAGTATATCACTGACCGATACAAATTGTATGCACTTACATACCAACGGTAGTCATTTGTTTGTTGGATTGCAACTAAATCATAACCGGGCAAGCCAATGATCGCCATGTGTCAATGATATTTTGATTATACTTGCATCCTTATTGTATAAGCAATAAGTGTCATTTTAGCAACACTGTTTATCTTAGAATAATTTTCTTCGGTTAGCAATTTTGGTAGGTTTATCCAAGTTATAAAGTGATCTCTGAAGTTAACCAACTTGTATTTGTGATTTTACAATTGGAATTTTAAAATTACAGTTTTTAATATAAAATTCTAAATACATAGGTATGCAGTAGAAAAATCTATTAATATTGCGATTTGAAAATAATGAATTATTTGATTAGAGCTTATATAGAACTTAAAAAGCCTTCATAAGAGTTTTGAGCTTTTCATTAGCTAATACGGAGATGAAATTTTCGACGTGTAGCTTTAAAATATTCTCTACAATATAGCCTATTCTTTTTTTATGTTACTAAAGCTTGCCATAAAAAATATAGCATAATTATAATTTACACTTTCAATTTGCACCCTCTAAGTATTATGACATATTTTAATTACGCAATCCGCCGCCATTTTAATTTTGTGCTCAATCCGCTTACGAAGCCGCGAAGTAAATTTCAAAGTTTAAATTAGGTTCTAGTGATGTGATCGCATGAAACTATCGATTAGTCGATAAATTTCTAAACAGCGTAGGGGAATTTGTTGTAATATAATATTTCGTTTCAAATTAATAATTACGTTAAACTGGATGCTGTTCCTTGATTTGGCTCCTAAAATGGCAACCTAGTTTAGGGGCCTAGACTCCTACAAAATTTATTAATATGTGTATCACAATAAAGTATTTCTAATTAAACATTTCTTGTTAAATTAATCTTAATCTTTCTTGTATGAAGTAAATTGAACTTGTATTGTGGTCTTATTTCGTATAACAAGCTTAATTTTACAACCATGTAGATTAAGTACAGCCGGATTATATTCGAAGCATAAAATAATACATTTTATTTATCGATATATTATTGACTTCGGTACATCACTAGCTGAGCCTAACACCGCAGCACAATGGGCACCGCAATTAACACTTGCTAATCCCACCGCGACAGATTTCTTATTAACGCCATTTGTCTGCCGCGTCGCGGGGGATTATCGATAATTATCGGTCGCATCACTATTTGTCAGCCTGTCATTTGTGGGGTGTTATAATCTCTTGTTTAATTTAAAATACTAATGAAATATTTTAATGACGTACGAAAACACCTTTGTTTTGAGAAATAAAATCTACGGAGATTGATAAAAAAGAAAACTAGACAATTTTTCTAGATTATTTTATTAAACCTAGTTAAAGAAATATATTTAAAAATGCGCTTAGATTATATAAACAAGTCTCGCCTCTTAAAATAAAAGACTAGTGAACCGCCCCAGCTTTACTTGGACGGCAAATAACATACGTCTCAAAATTTTTCTTTCCTTTCCATACCACTCTTTTTATATCACGTTTATTATATAGCCTACTAGCTTTCGCTTGCGACTCCGTCCCCGTAGCATAAAAAAAACAAAAGTGAATAGTCTACTCGTATGTGTTCTCCTAGACTATCCTTTACGTCTTTGGCAAATTTCAACGAGATTTGTTAAGTGTTTACGCTACAAACTCTAACAAACATCCATCCATCCATGTAAACTTTCGCATTTATAATATTAGTAAGAAGTACGACGTTATTCACTGATAACGTAGCTTTCTAATGGTCAAATAATTTTCGAAATCCATTCAGTAGTTTCGGAGCATATGCAACAAATATACAAACAATAAAATATTCTTTGTATTATCGTTACAGATCAGTCCTTGATAAGATAAATGTAAAAGTCACATTTTAAGCCCTCAGGAACTACATAAAATATGTCCCTAATACATCAAGAGGACAAACCAAAAGGAACTAGTTACACTCTCTATTAACTGTCGGACACTATCTAAAGTCGCATTAAATCATATTGAGTTAAAACGACGACAAACGCAATGAAAGCAACGCGATATGAATAACTCTCATTAATAATACCAGTTTCACTGAATAGCAACGCACCCTTATTACATGAAAACATTTTGAGGTTATAAATGATGTCTATTCAAGTAAAATGTTTATTTTCAGGTCAATCTACATGCAAGGTTATTTTGTTTGACAATAGGTTGAACTTTGTCGTATTTATGACCTAATGTTGTTGAAAGAGTCTATTATTTGCATTCTGATAGAAGTACCAAGTTAAACATATTAAAAAAATTAAACATATTTTCATTTTATGTAACAAAATCATGTTGTTTCAAAATAAAAGCGCCTGTCAAAATTTAATAGCATTATGCTGTTAACAATTTTAGCTGGGACCTTTTACTTTCACACTATTACTAACAAACTAGCTAGGTAAGATGCTATATTTGGGGTTATACAAGTTTCCAAAATAGCTGATTAGAAATTTCCATAACAAACGAAATCAACGAACTGAGAGTCAGTATTAACTCCTAACCCTTGTTAATGCTGCCAGATATTAAGATACCGGCTAATCCTCACATAACTTAGGATCAAGACCGTTAAACGAGCTTCAGACCACTGACCATTGTCCTGCGTTTAATTTAAACTGTATACGACACCCTGCGAATTGATTATACGCCTACTGAAACCCAACTAACGCGATCATTTTAATTTCTATAATACATTGCTACTCAACAATGACAGGCGTTTTCAAATCTTCATACATACCACGCAATGTACTACGAATTCAATCTATTATCGTTTTAATTTTCCTTAGGTATTTTACTAAAACAGGAGCAAAGCAATGGTAATGATTTTAGTAACACAGTACCAAGTTAAAATTTCCAACTCTGTGACTACCCATCGACTTTATTGCTATTACTTTAAAGTTCAATTTCGCACAATTATGACTTAATATTTGATACAAATATATTTAGTGTCGTAAGATTTTATGCGTGGCACTCTTCATGCAAACAGGTCCTTTGGGTGGTGTTTCTGGTTTTCGACGGTTATTGAAACTTGACCTGACATTTCGGACCCTTTGCTTATTAAATACATAAAGGGATTGGACGATTGGGCTTGTATCATACGATTGCGGACTTGATGTAATAGGAAATTTCTGGTTTAATAATTATTACTTAAATAATTATGAGTTTCCTACTCAATAATATAAACGTGAAGGGAAGAACGTTATTCATTATCCTCTTGCCCTTATCCCTTACGGAGGGTCGGCACAGTATGTGCTGCACTTCCATACATCTCTAGTCGTTATATTTGAATCCACTCCTTTCTTAAGCATATCTTTTACACAATCCATCCATACTTTCTTCGGTCTTCCTCTACCTTTGTAGCAGGGCAGAACGTTATTATTACCTTTAAATGTTTGCATAACAAGTATTTTAGCACATTTCAACAGAGATTGTGTGAAAGAGGAAATGCTTAAGAAGGCAGTGGATTATATGAAGGCTGATAGAAATGTATGGAGCAGCACACACGGTGCCAACTCTCTGTAGGACAAGAGGAAGCTGATAATGATGATGTTTTAAAAACCTGTTATCTGTAAAAAATCGCATAGCAAATGTAAAAATAAAGAAAACTTCAATTTTGTTAATTCAATACTTTATTACAACACAAGGTTAAATTACACACAATATTAACAAACGTATTATTGTATTATCTTTAAAATATTATTATATCTGAGGAAAATATAGCATATTTAAATCTGACACTTAATTTTTTTTAAAACAACATCTTTATTCCAATGAGATAGAGTTCATTTTCGATCGTTTGAATCAATAAGTGATATCAACACCTCGTATTCGAACCCCACACTCGTTACCCTATTTCCGCATCACTGAACACATCTCCACTCATTAATGGCGTTAATTAAAGCAATTTTTCATTTTACAATTTTCAAGATTTTGATTAAAACAAATGATTACTCGTCATACGTAATTTAAATTAGCTAAGGCAATTGATTAATTGATTGAGTCAGATTTAAGGATAATTTTATTATATATGTTTATTAATAGTTCCTAAACATTAGTAATAATAAAATATAGCCTATGTTACTCACAGATAAATTACCTTTCTGATGGTGAAAGAATTTTCAAAATCGGACCAGTAGTTTTTGAGTTATTTCAATACATACAAAAATACAAAAATACAAAGTTTTCATCTTTATAATATTAGTATTGATATAGATTTATTATATAAATGCCAAAGTATCCCAAAAACAGAACAGATCTCGGTGAAAGACGTAGTATAACAATGTCTAGAATAACACATTAGCTACTAATAAAGTTTATTTTTTAATTTCGTGCAGACGAAGTCGCGGGAAAACGCTAGTTTAATAAACAAATCAGTAAGTACATAGTTATTTTGCTTTATTGTATAGAACCTACTTTTTAAGATCGCGGAAAAAATATATTCAACGTTAAAATGCTGAAAATATTGAATACATAACACTCGACGTTTTCGAAACTATCTCTAAGGTAATAAAACTATTATAATTGCGAAGCTTGCATATAGGGCTTAGGCCCTTCGTACACAAGTTTACTTACATAGAACGGAAGTAACACAAAATAAAGCCAAAATAAAAGCGTGTTTTACTTAGCTAAGTAATCGTCCAAAACAAACCAATTATTGAAACGAT
The DNA here is from genome assembly GCF_000836215.1 of Papilio polytes. Taxonomy (NCBI): domain Eukaryota; kingdom Metazoa; phylum Arthropoda; class Insecta; order Lepidoptera; family Papilionidae; genus Papilio; species Papilio polytes. The sequence continues at coordinate 1,342,593 of NW_013528526.1, forward strand.
CGACTGCTGACGAAATTCTTGTCGGAATTGTCCTGCAATTTACTGACACGTGCCGCCACAACGCGTGCCGGAATGGAAGATAATACCTAGTTATTTTAGGAATAAATATTATTGTTAGTGTTGTTTTTCTACGTCTGACAATCATCGTAGAAAACGAAGTAGTTATTTGTTTAAACTAAAAAGTATTATTGTAACCTACCGCTGATATTACGGCAAATACTTTGACTGTACTCGTACTGTGCTCACTGCACTGGACCATAATTATAAACAATCAATACGACTTAGGGCCCTTCAAGAAGCGAGCCTATCATTTCACTAAAGGCCGGCAACGCATCTGTAGTTCTTCTAGTATTGAGGATGTCCATTGGCGTCGTTACCCACCTCAGTGTTCACGCCGCACGTTTGTCCCCTTTTATTATTAAATAAACCATCAGGAAGGAGGTGTTGCGACTATACTTGTAAGATATGCAAATATTGCACATTACACACCTGGGATTTTATAGTAAAAGTCCCAACATATACCGAAAGATTTTAAAGAAATTGTGTGCCTGCTAATTTTTTTTTGTAACGGAACGCAGCAGTAAAATAAAGTAACCATAATAACCGAACAAACGAAGCTCGGAAAATAAAAACCACAAAAATCCGTCACCAAAATATACCGTGTATTTACATAATGAAATGTTAATGAGCAATTACAATAGCCGGGGACTACATTGTTCACTTTTACGTAAAATAGCCCAAACAAAGGAAATCCTTCAATAACAACGGTGTATTCATTTGACAGTTGACGGTTAAATTTTACATGACGTCCATTACGCGTCGCGTAAAGTTTATACGCAGACAATTCAACCCCATTGATTAACAAAAGCGGTCGCTTGTTAATTCTGCTCTATTATCGAAATATACGTACATTTTGATTGTATATATCTATATACATATAATAAAATTGAAGTGTTTGTAATATCAAAAAAAGAAACATATTTCGGGCAGATGATTTATTTGCGTTGCTGATAACGAAAATCGCATTAAAATTTTGTCTGTTTGTTTTTCTGTGCGCAAGCCGCGTTTGTTATGAGTCATCTCCGAAACGGCTACGCCTATTTAGACCGAACTTCCACTGAAGGGTAATTGACATTATAGGCTTTTTTATCTTGATATTGCGTGGACGAAGTCGGAGGAAACAGCTAGTTTTATCTAAATATTTACCTTTAGATATACCAAAAAAAGTGAGGAAAATAGCAATTATTCAATGTTATACAGTTCTCTGCTGTACAATTATAAAGAACTTCAGAGACTTGTATAACACCAGCCTTTAGCAAAAATATCAACGAAGGCAACGTACTTTAAAGCAACATTGTAGATTCAAAAATACTTGACAACATTTTGTAGCCACTGAACATAAAGATAAGGTGAATCATAAACAAAATCCATATACGTATCGTAATAATATAAAACAGCTATAGTAGAAATAAATAAAGCGACAAAATTTATCGACAGCCATTGCTTCTCTTTACCTATCGCAGCGGGACGGTTATAGGGCAAAGTTGAGGAGCCAAGGATGACAATTTACAAAGGTAACTTTGCTATCCATCGACAGGAATGGATGCTTTAACATTTGGTGATAAAGATGAGAATGGAGTAGCAGAAGCAATTATGAATGTTGTTTATAAACATGTACCGAAGTAATGCGAGCCATTTATAACGTATTGTGTTTTGATTGCGCGTCAGTTCGCGTACTCGTTCGATGGATGACGTTTGTATGAGAATAGGAAATGGTTATGTCTGAGGATCTGAAGGCAAGTTTGATGTCGGAATGGTAGGACGTTATCCTTCGCTCCGTTTGTCTGGTTTATTGTCTTCAGGGATGCAGCGATGCGTGAAAACTTTCTGCTATAGACTGAACGACAGGATTCCTTCCAATTGAATAAGATTGCGTTGTAATACTTCAAATGAGTTCTCAAAAAGTTTATATGACTTTAAGTTCAGTTGGAAAAAACACGAAACATAAATGTCAGATAAAGAAACGAAGGATATGTTTAGGATACATTTTTCTAGAAGCAAATTGTAAATACTAAATTTTATCAGATTGCAGAGGCCTATTGCGAATGAGGAAAGATAAATGTCCCTCAACCAAACACCTTATAAAGATCCCCAGACAATTTTATAAAAAGGCCCACATCAATACCCGTCTAGTTGACGGCGTATTATAAAACCACCATAACAAAGGACGCAATCAAAAAGATCCGGATTATCGACCTTATTTCAATGCGATTCAATTCACGATATCGCTTAAAATTTGACCGAAAAGTCTATGGAAAAGACACCCCTCTAGTGCATGCAGAGCCAAGTATCATTTTAGATCAAACACGTGATAATGGCTATAAGAACACCCCTATTATTTGATACAATAAAAGTGAAGTGCCGACATATTCCGAATTCTCCTGCAATATAACTGCAAGGATTTATCCAACTTATCCAATCCTAGAGATAAATACAAACTTGAATCTTGTAGACGAGTTCCTAAAGATGAAAATAGCGCGACAAGTGATGAAGGTTTTGATAGATTTTTGTTTGAAGAAGTAAAAACGCATGCTGCTATCTCGGTGTGTAAAGGTTGGTAGGCCAGCAGATACGGGGACTAATGGTGATTGAGAAAAATATTGCTCCCGTTCCAAATGATTCGTGGTTATATCTTCATGAATATTGAAGATCAGGATGTGATATTTTTATTTGATTATACTTTTAGTATTCCACAATGCAGAACGTTAATGGAAGTCGTAAATACTGATCATATTGTTGGCGGATATCTATTTTATTTTTGGAAATAAAATTTCCTTTAGTAGGCTGTATATTGATTCTGTTATACATTCTCCGAAGATATGAGACGTAGGTAAAATCGAGCACATATTTAAGTCTAGATAAGCTATCTGAGCCTCTATCAGTTAGTGATGGGACAGGTCCTTAATATTATAAAGAGGAAAGATTTGTATTTTTGTATGTATTGAAATAACTCAAAAACTACAGTACCGATTTAATAAATTCTTACTCCAATAACAAGCTACCTTATCAGTGGATACTGAGGTTATACTTTTTATTGTTTTTTTAATTTCAGTCGCCAGCAACAGTTAGTTTGTAATAAAAAATCTTATTATTTACGCAGTGGTTACTTCCATTTAGATTGAGCTATTACTAAATGAAATTAGACACTCCCAATGCCATTTTATTTTAAAAATGTTTTTGCTTAATTTCAAATTACATTACAAATTTTACGTTAAATCCGTGGTATGCAGTTGTGACGTAACATTCCGCATTGATGCATTATGAAATGAAATATTTCATATAAATAAATAGGGTTACATTGTAGATGTAATGCGAAATATTAATTATAGGATTGTTCACGCGTCGCTGGCGACGGCGCGACACTTTGTCCTGTCAAATGTATTCACCCCTTTTATACTCGGCCAGTTGTATGTTAATATCCCGCGGCGTGGGTAATCTTTGACAATTAATGCTATGGATAACATAAATATAAACCTAAATTACTTTGATCATTTTATGAAATACTAGGTATTTCCGTGCGGCTTCATCCACATGAAATTATGAATTTACATTTGTCAAATTATAAATAGCAAATGTCAAAATGACACAACATGACAAACCTTGGGAATCTTGCTTCCTTGATGTTGGCAGGAATTTATGGTCTCTTTCCCACATTAGGGTTTTTATCTAAAATATTTACCCCCTAAGTTTAATGGCGTGAAAATATATAGCCTAAAGCATGACGTAAGTGTATGGCTTTTTCAAAATAATAATTTAAAAATATGCTGTAATTGCTGACATCTTAGGCAACAAAGAAGTGTGTGTTTACGCTTTATTATAATAGTACAGATTTGAAATCATAGACGTCGTTTTCGGTCAGTTCCTCCCTTCTTTATTATCTCTTTATCATCTTTATTATCTCGTTTGGTTACTCTGAAACCCATATATGTACATGCGTAATTAACATATCTAATTTTCGTTTTAATACTGAAACTACGTTTTATGGGACTGCTTAATTCTATCAAAAATAAAATCCCATAATTAGTACATCTGATGATAATTCTATTTTTTTAATTCAAATTAAAATATTCCGTGTTGTTGTTGTTTCGTTTGTAAATTGGTATCAGTCCCAATCCGTATGAAATTTGAGGTATAGGTTTTATCTAACACGTCGCCAACACAATATGTGGACACGGAAAATAAATAGAACATTGAAGTGATAAGAAAAATTGATGCGGTATTTTATACAATCGGAGAATTTAATGACTTTTTTAATCAAACTGATAATATAGACAGATGTTTGTTGTTACGTATCTTCAAAACAGCTACCTGGTCTCGATGTTATTAGACATAGATATAGGCCAGTCTGGAAGAACACGCGTAGACGAAGTCGTAGCCAAAATCTAGTTTGAAATAAAGCTGGAAGTAAATACAAAAATTCGTACCACTAAATACTTCCTTCAAGATTAAAAGTGTCCAGCCACCAGGTAGGGCACAATATCTCTGTTTTGGAACATCCAAAATTTGCTTTCGTACATCAATGTATAAACACGACACCCGACTTATCAGGGGGTGAATACATTAAGGATTCCAATTCGAAAATTGTCAGCCCCAATACAGAGCTTCGGTAGAAAGCGTTAGTAATGGAATTAAGTCGTGATTATTTCCTATTAGTTATATGATAAACAGTTTAATTTTGTTACTTTAGGGTCTAAACGATTCGTTATTCAATTTTGTGTATTGAATTGTAATAAACGTAACAATTCTATTGTTATTTGACACTAAACTGATCAATCGTGTAAATAAAATAAGCATAATAAAACACTAGACAATCACTATTAACGTTTTAATATTATTTATTCTTTCACAAACGTTACAGAACTTGATTATTTCGGTATAGTTTTTATAAATTTCAAAAGGTTAAAAAAGTATATGACCAGTTATTCTCTGTAGCATGAAATAAAAATATTAATTGTTTTTTGAACCAATTACTAAATTAATTTTAATGAACTCATACCACAAACAATTTAAATGAGTGTCCACAAATTAATGTGAACACCCCATTTATCTTTCCGTTTATTATTTTGACAGGAAAAATGTCACAAAACTGTGAAGTACAGATAACTGACACGCAATGACGTCATAGTTTAATAACCTTATTATAACGCGTCGGTAGACTTGTACATTAAATAGCTTGCGTAAGCTAAACCCACTTCAACTGTAGTTTTCTTTTAACACTTTCAATGTCCACTGCGATTCACACATATGTTTAAACCGTAGTGGAATTTATGCTGGGTTTCTGAAGTTTCCACTTATTACTTAGCGATTCACTGATTCAACACAACACACTAATGAATGATTAAACGTAGCTAGGAAACCGGTCTTTAATGTATTAAAACAACAACTTACCTAACTGATCTAGATTAGGTTGACACAATATAGATATACCAGTGTATAAAAAAACCTATGTAGGTACTAGCTGTCCGTCCGAATTTAAAAACAAAAATATGAGTAGCCTAGCTCTCCATATATGCGAAATTTCATCAAAATCCGTTCAGCCGTTTAGACTACAAACTCTAACAGACATCCATCTATCTAAACTTTCGCATTTATAATATTACTAACTATTGTCCGTGCCTCTGTCCGCGTGTATTTAAAAACGTAAAAATAACATTATCCACGTTTTGAAAGACTGCATAGACAAAATCCTAAGCAGAGTACTAGAGAAAGAGATAGAAATACAGATACTGGGAGAGCGATACAAACGAAAGAGTATGTATTCAGTTAATCTGGTATGTACAGCGTATGATTTTCTCCACTAAGCGTAATGTGTTTGACCATGTAAGATGTCATTTAACATTGTCACATTATCTAATCAAGTAGAACATTGTTTAATAATTACATTATTAACACTGTCAACGACAAACTACTTAGTGTCACTAGCGATACTAACACCATCATGTCAATAATTAAATGGATTGTTTAGTTTGAACACAATATAGTATAAAATAAAGTCACTTATCGCTGTCTTTCTGTCCCTATGTATGCTTAGATCTTTAAACTACGCAGGCGATTTTGATGCAGTTTTAATAGACAGAGTAATTCCAAAGAAAGGTTTACAATACATGTGTAACATTGTAGAGAAATCGTGCTGGTTTGTTCTCTTATCTTATATTATTTTGGTTATTCAGTGTTTCTTTATATAGTTACTAGCTTTTGCCTGCTATTTCGGCCGCGTAGTGATTAAAAAAAAACAAAAGTTGCCTATTTGAACACAGACTATGTTCTACAACTGGCGAGACGTTTAGGCTACAAACTCTTGCAAACGTACAAATTTTCGCATTTATAAAATTAGTAAGATTTTTTGTGCATCATTGTCACCCTAGTACATACAATTGCAATGCAATTGTTAATCAAAGTGGATGTTATCGGACGCTAATTAGGACTGCTATCGTCGGTATCGCGCGCTCATCAATCGGTAATTGCACCTAATTACGTGGAATCTTATCTGCTACTGTTCTGTACATGAATCATTAATGTTCATTGTTAACTTGTCAGTTATTCATGGCCACAATAGTAAAGGAGTAAGGACTATGTGGACACGGGCTCGAAGTTCAAGACAATTACGATCTTACTAAAATTATGAAACCGAAACGATGACTGTTAGCATTTATTGCCAAAATGTAATGGATTTAGATGAAATTTGACACAAATGTAGAACATTGTAAGAACGTTTAGGCTACTGGTAAACTTTTTTTTAAAATTCCCTAGCGATAGAGTCGCGGGCGATAGCTTGTCGGAATTGCTACATATGTTTGTATGTATAAGGCTGTTGCTATTTTATAGACATAAATAGAAAATTGTTTACATAAAACATGCAATTCAAAACACTAAATTTAAGTATATCTTACTTTAAAACAAAAGGTTGCTATTAAATGAAAGAAAAGAAAAGAAGAAATAAATGAAAGGTTGACAGATTAAATGAAAGTAACACTTCAGTGTATGCATTCAAAAGTGTATATTTTTATCGGAATATTGTCACCAGGGATAAAATAAAGCTTCAACCAAAATACTGTTTGGATTTACATAAATACATTTGCGTATACCATTTCGGCATATTGATTACAACTGTAGACAACCGTGACTAATTTGTAGTCATTAGTATCGAATAGATTTATTTATATTTTATTTTATTTTAAATAAAATATAATCAATCATCGACATAATGATGACTAATGTATGATCGTTTGCCAACGTTTGGTTGTAAATTATTTATTTTATATTTTACGTAGATTTGCATAAGAAACAAAATATCAAATAGCATCAATCCTTTGAACTATGGATTAGTTTGACAACCCCCAAAAATTAATTTGAATAATTCAAGACATATTAAATTTTGAAAATCATCTGATTACAAAAATTTATATGACCATATAAATATACGAATTTCTTTCGACGTTTAAACAATCCAAAACAGTTCACAGATATTTGCGAAGTCAAACCGCACTGGTACACCATAGTTCAGTACCCTAGTCACCCTAACTTACGCTAGACTCGATGACGATAAAATAATGTATTATTACTAGCTTTCGCCCGCGACTCCTACTGCGTAGAATTAAAAGAAAGAATAAGTAAGTAGTCTACGAACACATGAACACAAAAAAAACACCTTCAGACTGTCGTCTACATCTAAGCCTTTCAACGAGATCAGTTCAGCAGTTTTGCAAACTCTAACAAACTTTGCAATTATGATATTAGTAAGACTATCTTTGCTAGAATCAAAACATTGCAATAATCTGTAGGTATTTGTGGTTCAAGTGGACAGTGAATTACTATAAAAAAAGCAATGCGGGTCCATTGTACCCGGAACATCGCATCTCTGATCCATCAAGCTCACTCTAATTTGACTCATCTGCATATTAATTCTCTCTGCTCACGCTTTTAATAAGCAAGGGGTAATAAATACCGGTACAGTCTACAACAAAAGTCATGTCCATATTTTTATTTGTCGTTTTAATTATTTTTTTACTTCATTGTATTTAAATTACATTAGTATGAGAGTATTTTATTAAATTTATTTACTTTAATAATAATACTAATTATAACCTACTTATTAAACGGATAAGTTCAAAATTAACATAAACACATCAACATACGAGTTTAAAATATTTTAAATTATGTGCCTGACTGTACCCTTAGGTAACTGATCTCGGAATTATTGGCCATGCGGGCAATTACGCTTAATAAATGCGGATAAAGCCATGTCATGCGAAAATATTGTATAATCTAGTATTTATACAGACTACTGCAATTAAATATCCATTTTAAAACAACTTTCATGACTATTTTGTGATCATGTTAAATTGCTAGTTTCATTTTTCCAGGCGCTTTTAAAATAATTCGAGGAGAGTATAATACGAATCGGTTTGTGAATAATTTTATATTATTTATACTACTTGTTAGTCCAGACTAGAATATAAAAAAAAATCTAGGTACACGCACTAGTTTATCTAAACAGAAACTAAATTAAATATAGTCTGAAATCTCTCAAGCGTCATCAATCACTGTGTTGTGTTTCTCAAAGTATAATAGATAATATAAGAAATTACAAACATAAAACGATACAAGAAACCATCCTTCTTAAAATGTAATTAAAATCCCTTAATGACATAGAAATTATATGAAAAGAGTCACGCCCATCAGTCAAGAATAGCGTGAAGTAACAATAAAAGTAAAATATGCATAGAGAGGTCGGCAGGATTCGCCACGCTCGCGGCTTAATATCTTGATCCATCACCAGTTGACGCCGGATGAATCACTGCTAGTCATGGAAGGGTTAAAAATTGCGTTTCTCAAACTTTACGCCTTCATTTACGGTTTGATATTATTTTAAAAATAAGTAGCGTGTCTCAGTGATAAACTAAGAGTTTAATTGTGAAAGATTTTATTAGATCAGTTTAGTAGTTTTTGAGTTTATTACAAACAACGCATATTGGTGAAGATGTATAATTGGGATCTATTAAGCGATATTTATGTTCAGAAGAAAAAAAAATTATGATATAGATAACTAGCTTCTGCCCGCGAGTACCTCCGCGTGGCATTAACAAAAACTATAGTAAGTAGCCTTTGTGTTCTTCCAGACTAACCTCTACATCTATGCCAAATTTCATCGAGATTCGTTTAGGCTATAAACTCTAACAAACATCCATCCTTCTAAATTTTTCCATTTATAATATTAGTATGTTTGTAGATTTTAATAAAATTAAATATTAGCTTTAGGAAAAGTATATATAGTTTGCCATCATCGAATATAATTGCGTTTTGTAAATAAATCGTAAGTTTGAGAACCGTATAACAGTGGCGATGAATTTCGTACACCAGACACAAGGGTTAAGTCGTTGTTAATTACCAGATTTAGCACTTCTATAGTTACATCGTATATTGTATACATTTATATATAATCTGAGGGAGATTTTACATACGACTTGTTACATCTTATCTATCTATCTATACTATTATAATAAAGCGTAAACACACACTTCTTTGTTGCCTAAGATGTCAGCAATTACAGCATATTTTTAAAAAAATCTTTTTTTTTTAAAAAAACCCCACACTTGCGTCACGCTTTAGGCTATATATTTGAACGCCATTAAACTTAGGGGTAAACATTTTGGTTAAAAACCCTAATGTGGGAAATAGACCATAAGTTGCTGCCAACATCAAAAAAGCAGAATGGCCATAGTAAGGTAATTGGTATTTTGACATTTGCAATTAATTATTTGACACATGTAAACAATAAAATAAAAAAAAATATATTTTATGCGGATGAACTTGCATGGGAACAGCTAGTATGTCATAAAGAGGAAAGATTTGTATTTTTGGATTATTGACTCAAATATAAACTCAAAAACTACTGGACCTATTTCGAAAATTCTTGCACCATTACAATGTTACGTTATCAGCGAGTAAGATAGGCTGCTCTTTTTATTTTTTTTATTTCACGCGGACGGAATCGCAAGAAACAGCTAGTGATATTATAAATGCGAAAGTTGAGATGGATGGATCTTTGTTAGAACTTGAACTTCTAAACGATTCTCGATGAAATTTAGTATAGATGTAGACTACTTACTTAATACTATGAGGAAGGAGTCGACTGCAATAGCTAGTATTATCATAATTTTACTTTGTTTAAATGTGCTAATTATTGAATTAGACTGTTTTCAGTATTTCCAAAACTATTGCTTAAATTGCGAATGCTTAAATTTTCGATGTAATTATGTGTATAATAAAAAGTTTAAATAGAAACCTATGACAGCGTGAAATCCTTACCCACCCATATAGATAAATGACATCTAACCAACAATGACCCCCGCCTCTTTTTATTCGATCCCTTTTCGATTTAGCGGCAATTAAAAAGTTCTACAAAGCATTCAAAGGGTTGACTTGGTTCGAGTGTAATTGGTACAGTGCGGTGGGAATTTTCTTACATTCCGTAACGGGAACGATACGATTTTATGTTTAAAAATAAACATAAACGTGTAGACTAAATTTATTTTTCTTTTGTTTTATGCTGTAAATTTTTATCAAAATATCACTTCTCTGACGAGCTAGTAAACAACCACTGAGGTATATATAGCGTTTAGTAATTAGAAACAGTTTTTAATTTGACTTTGTATTGTTAGAAGAATAAAAAAGGTAATTGTATTAACGTTTTTAATACTTTTTTCGTTATAATAGTGTTTATAAACATTTTTAATATTTCGCCTTAATTTTACACAATTTTTAACTGCTCCTAATTAGCTTAAGTTGTGATTTTTACGCGTTTTGTCTACTGACATTAGTTGTAAAAGTCCTTTTTCCAAGTATTGTACTATTCTTAATTTTTTTACATCTTAAATGAATTTGTCCCTGTAACGTAGACGTCCGGGACACAATTGAATCCTAGCAGTAATTGATTCAGCACGGTTCCTGAACTCACGAATACTTCTGCGGTTGGAAGTAGGGTGACCGAACGGTTACTGTTCGAATACGAAATAAATGCAAGAGGTTATGTTAAAATAAAACATTTCTTTATTACGGTGTAGGATCATTTGATTCTGTACATATTTCTGTGTAAGAAAAGTATCCATATTACCAATAATAAAATAATTGTAAGTAGATATTTAAAATTGTCGTTAAAGTTACCGATTAAAAAAATTGTTAATAATAAAACTACAAGGAATAGAAAAAAATGTTTATTTATAGCAACGTAATAATAATGATTTTAATTCTCAAAAAAATATCAATAATCAGGACAATGTCCATAATTACATAAAATCATGGTAGTATTAGTGGAGGGTTAAGGTGCGTACAAATTCTTTGTACAAAATTGAATTGAGAAGATAATTTGATTGTGGTTATTTTTTAACGAAAGAATGCTTATTAAAAGTAATAATTAAATTACGTATTTCGTTTCAACGTTTCTAATTATAATTTAAATTAATTTTTACGAAGACTTTTTACAAAGCATAAAATAGTAGACAAAATGTATTGTATAATAGATTAGTTATATTTTAGTAGGATATTAACCGATAACAGATAAAGGCGTATAAAAAAAAAATTATATAAGAAAAAACCAACAAAAAGATTCCTTCGAGCCGGATTTGAACCAGCGACCTATGGATGACAATCGATTACCTCTACAGTCCACCGCTCTACCAACTGAGCTATCGAAGGCTTACAGATGCGATTGAAATTGTTTATCAGTTACCTTTGATTGTATAACATTGATAGTTGCGTTCAAACTACGTATTAAAATATCACGTAATTTAGTTAAAAAAAAAACTCATGCAATTATAAACTATTTTGCCCATAAACATTTTTGGTCATATTTTCTACAACTAGCATTAATGAAATAAACCGAAAAATAATACAATTAATATTTTTAAAAATAGTATTGACAATTAGAAATGTTAAAATGTTTAAATGCGAAAGTTTAGATGGATGGATGTTTGTTAGAGTTTGTAGACTAAACGGCTAAAGGGATGAAATTTGGTCTGGTCTTGGTCTTTTTAATTCCACGCGGACGGAGTCGCAGGCATAATCTAGTTATAAATAAAGGTATAATTAAGCAACATTTTTATGTTTATTCATTTTTTATTAATAAGAAATGATTACGAACAATAAGAGGTAAGCAAGACGACGATCAAGATAACGAAGTGCTTGCAATCAGAGCAGCAGCTCAGCGCATATTTCATCCCCGGCGTACCACTAAATTATCTAAATAGAGATCGCTCCCCAATCAGGGGATCTGAGGAACAAAGATATATGAAGAAATGGAAGTGACAATAAAAATCCAACTTACAATTATGTTATTATAAGCTTAAGAAGTGCACAAATAGCATTTGTATATGAAATCTAACCTAGTGAAGAATACATTAAATGTTTTTTTTATATTATTTTCCATAAAGTGATAAATCCGCATCATAGACTATATTTATAAGGTAATGATTATTAATTTTTTTAGTTAAAACCTGCTGTTGTTCATAACTTCGTCCGCGTGAAATTAAAATACAAAACTATAGCCTATGTTACTTACTGATTACGTAGCTTTTTAATGGTGAAAGAATTTTTGAAATCAGCCTAGTAGTTTTTGAGTTATACACAAAAACGCAAAAACATTAATAATTCCTTTCTAGTATTAGTATTGATAAGGTTCACTTACACACTATTTTTATAATAATTAAAATTGAATTTTGTCACTTCTATTTGCTAATAACTTCATCCCGCAGCCGGATATGTCGTGTTCTCGCGCCAAAGATGGCGGGCGGATGCGCGTCGCGCCTACTGTCATGGCCGCCGGAAGTCCTCTTGCCATTTGATAAATAGTTGTTCTTCAACAGTTTTTCTCATGCAAATGAGGGGTCGGGATGACGGATGGCGTTTGTCACAATTTTCTGGGATGGATTTAATTTGGCATCGCAGTGGGGCGACTAATCTAACTCCTGATGGGGATTGTCGGGATTGTGATTGTTGATTGCGCCGACGTTGTAAACTTTGCGCTACCTACGTTTCATTTTGGCGGTTGGAATTTGCATTTTTGCAACGTGTTTTCAGACGAGTTAATGCATTTTCATCACCACATAGTATAAAACAAAGTCGCTTCGCGCTGTCTGTCTGTCCCTATGTATTTTATAAAATAGAGAAATAGAATGATTCAAGAAGAAGGTTTATATGTGCAATATAGTAGATAAATACAGATAATTTTAGTATCAGCATTTGACCCGAGCGAAGCAGGTGCAGGGTGATAGTCATGACTACAAATAACTGTTTATATATGACCTACACTTAACCAAAGGTTTGTTTTCTAAAAAAAATAATGGAAATTTATTTAGTGGAAGAAAATAAATTCTTAAAAACCGGTTTGATCTAGAAATATTTCAATATAAAGTGTAATAACTCGCAATTTGCGTGTTTCCCTTTTTGTACCATAATTAGGAGACTGGTTGCATCACTGTGGTAACTTAAATATTTTTTCTTAATTAGACGTTAAATAGACAATTTTAATTACAAATAGTGATATACAATTATGATTAATTGACTATAGCGTGTTATTTTGTCAATGTGTCATCATTATTAATACACATCTGTCTGTAATAGTAGTATTGCTCAGTGCATTACGCAAATAGTGCAAAATGTAGTATAGCTAAAAAATTAAGAAGCGCCAATTCCAGCACTTCCATTTGCAAGCACCTATTTTGCAACGTCCACTTTTGTACATCTCATACAAGCACATTTGTTTTGGAAAATCATATACTATTCTATATGTTATTTTGACAAATTTGTTTAAAAACTAGCTGTTGCCCGCGACTTCATCCACGCAATATTATGATCAAAATGTATCCTTTAATATGCCCGTCTACGTCAGCTACCCTTCAGGGAAAGTCCGGTCGAAATTGGCGAAGCGGTTTCGGAGATTATCCGGTACCAACGCGGCTTGCGGACAGACAGAAAAAAAATTAATGCGATTTTCAATATTAGCAACGCAAACACATCATCTTCCCGAAATCTCGATTTTTTTTAGTTTATGAATATCTATAGATTGTACATAATAATTAAAAAATAAATGTTGACCTGCTATACGTTTATTAAATCCTTTAAAAATAGAATTTCTTTACTTTTTGCATTTTATTAAAAGTGATGCATCTGATAATTTGTGTTAGTCTACAATTTACCACGGCGCATGCCATTCCGGTATTCTTAATTATTTTTTGCGCCCACATATCGTGCATCGCGAACATTTGTAATTACTGCCCACCCTGGCAAGGCGTGAATATGCAAGGTGTGGTCACTAGGAGCAATTCATGCGGCACGTGCTAAAGGTTAGCTGACAGATGTTTGTGATACGGTAAAGAACACAAACTACGTCGTTAACGTTTTTAACGGTTAACGTTTTTTCTGTGAGTTTTTATTATAATGCTAAAATTATATCTGAACAATAGCTATCTAAATATATAGATTTTGCCCGCGACACAGTCCGCAGGGAATTAAAAAAAATAAAGTGCCTATGTGTTCTTCGAGAATATCCTTTATTACCAAATTTCGTTGAAATCCGTTAAGCGGTTTACGCTACAAACTCTAACAAACATCCATCAATCTAAACTTTCGCATTTATAATATTAATATGATTAGTATTACATAATGAAATGTAAAACTTATTGTATTTGATAATTTAAGAAATTCGAGTTTCTAAGAATTCCACTTAGATGTGTTTAAGCTGACATTCTGCAATTTATCTGACGTCACGCAAAGGACTTGTCTATTTTTGTATGGGAGGTGGTTTTGTAAATTAACAGGACTCGAACCATTTATTTAGAAGATAAAAATAGGATTAAATTGTCACATATACAAAATTTTTTCAGACCCCGTCGTTTTTAATTGACAACCAAAATTATTTAAATCTGATATCATCGTTTACCTGCTGGAAAAACTGAAAAACTTATTCCCAGTTTTATACCTTGGCCGCTGTTTTTCAATCGGATTTTGGCGTCACTGTTGACCCTAGTTGGTTATTAATATAATGAAATTCCTATACTCATATTGGGTTACTAAGTTAAACCTAATAAAATTCCTTATAAGCTAAGATACTAGCGATAATTTTAAATTCTACGCAGAATTTTAAGCTCATTTATATTCGCTTTTTGACCGACTTCCCAAAAGAAGGAGGCACTCAATTCGTCTGTATGTTTTTTTTTCTTTATGTGTGTTACGGCATAACTCTGCCGCTAGTGGACCGATTTTGATAATTCTTTTTTTATCCGACAGGTAATGCTTGCAGGTGGGTCCCATTTTTTTGTTTGGTTTTTGGAGTCTAAGACTACGACGTAGTTAAATAGTTTAGCTCAAAATCGCGCGACGAAATTTAGGGTCATTTTTGCTTTCTTTGCTTAAGTAGCCTAACTTACATAAAAATGATGTATGGAAGAATTATAGCCCATAAAATTTTTTAAGTTCACTTATTATGCAAGTAAAAGTGCTGTATGGGTAAAAAATTGACCACGTGTCAGTTTGACCTTAAGAATGCATGAGTCATCCAACCCCTGTGTCTTACCGTGCGTGAAGACACCTGGTCAAGGATCTACATTAGAAAAATTACCTAATTTGAACGCTATTCTGTTGGTATTAAGATCTATTTTCCAATGGCAGATATTTATTGGCAGGTGGCTTTATACGGAAGTTAGTGATGCTTATGGTTTGCAGTTTTTGTTGTGTGAAAAGAAAATTTTATTTCAATATTTTATTAACTTGTACATACGTAGCTGCTTGTCCATCTATAGTATTATAATAAAGCGTAAACACACACTTCTTTGTTGCCTAAGATGTCAGCAATTACAGAATATTTTTTTAATAATTCTCATTTTAATAAAAAGCCGTACACTTACGTCACGCTTTAGGTTAATAATTTCACGCCATTTAACTTAGGGCGTAAATATTTTGGATAAAAACCTTAATGTGGGAAAGAGACCATAAGTTGCTGCCAACATAAAGAAAGTAAGATTGCCAAGGTTTGTCATGTCATTTGGACATTTGCTATTGATAATTTGACAAATGTAAACAATAAAATAAAATTTTCATAATTTCATGCGGATGAAGCCGCACGGGAACAGCTATGTATCATGTTTGTTCAAAAAAGAAGTAATCAAAGAAATTACTAGATAACGATAATTGTTGCTTTAATTAAATAATTATAGTAATTTGTACGGTCTAAATAGAAAATTATATACTAATTGAAATTGTTATGATTTATTTCCCGCTATAAGTAATCGTAATTATCAAAAAAATTAAACACAAAGTGACCCTCATTTAAGAGTCCGGAGATAAGAGCGTGGTCAATATTGTTTTGTGTTAATTTACAAATAGAAATCAACTTTATGTGTTTAAGAATTGGGGGTATATTCGGGTGACAAAAGTGTGAATAGCCCGGATAAATAAGGCGAGGTAAGTCAATACGTTAATCTACATAATAAAAGGAATATTCAAAATATGCGGAGTCCGCGCGTGCGGCGGCCCCTTAATTGCTGTGCACTGACGGCTATCAATTGCAAAATACGAAAAAACTGTCCACTCCATTGGGCGTAGCGGACGAATAAGTTTCAGGAATTTATCACAGAGAAAACCATTGAGTCGACTACCACTATAAAGTTTTACAAACAAAAGATACATAGCTCACAAGATGTCAAGTTGCAAGTTGATTGAAAACTTACACTTTGGAGACAAACGGTTGAAAAGACAATTCAAATTACACAATACTATGGTCAATAATATCAAGTCAATAAATCAATAATATTAAAAACATAAATAATTGTAACATTGCAGTCAGAAATTTTAAAATGAACTACCTTTGTGAATTTCTTATTTAAAATCTGATGAACATCTACTCCATTCATTCTCTAGTCGTAGTAATAAAGGGGTGTCCGGTCGTCCAGCCTTTGTCCTATCTAAATGACCCCAAATAATAATCATCTCTATTCACTGCTCCAGTTTCCCATAGCGCGAAGATACGGGCACTTTGATTTGCGACTAAATTTGAATACGAACATCACTTTGAATTACACTTAATTAAGCATGATAGGAATTGCCGGACTCCATTTGTTTGCTTGTTCTCTAATTCGATCCTATCTATATTGCCTTTAATTTTCAAGTCTATAGAGTTGATGACCTCTGGATTTACATAATGGCTGTGGACGCAATTATCTTGAGTGTGATTATTAAATTGCTTGAAACGTATGTTAAGGCAGTTATACCAAGATATTATTTTGATTTTGAATTTCATTTAATTATGGTTTTAACGTACATTTTGCATTCAATTATAATTTACGAGCTTTCGCCCGCGACTCCGTCCGCGTGGAATTAAAAAAAACAAAAGTGAGTAGCCTATGTGTTCTCCCAGACTACCCTCTACATCTATGCCAGATCTATGTCATCGAGAACCGTTCAGCCGTTTGGGCTACAAACTCTAACAAACATCCATCCATCTAAACTTTCGCATTTATAATATTAGTAAGATTTACAAGCTTCGAATCCGTTTGAGTGAAATATAAAAAACAAAAGAAAGTAGCCTATGTATTCTTCCAGACTATGCTCTACATCTATGCCTAATATCATAGAGATCCGTTCAGCAGTTTAGGCTACAAACTCTAACAAACAATCCATCTAAACTTTTGCATTTTTAGTACAATAGTAGGAAGTAAGATGATCAGAACAGTAATGTAAAAAAGCTTATCGATAAAGCATATGCTTTAGTGTTGAATAATAATTACGTGCAAAAAAAAAATGATTCCGGCCAGGATCGAACTGGCGGCCTTCCGCGTGTAAAGCGGATGTGATAACCACTACACCACGGAACCCTTGCGGAAGATCTCGTAACTGAAAGTTGAACGCCAATTGAATGTAACTTATACTATAGAATTATTCTGAAGTATTATTATCTATACTTTTATACTAATATAATAAAGCGTAAACACACACTACTTTGTGGCGTAAGATGTCAGCAATCACAGCACATTTTTGAAAAATTCTATATTTAATAAAAAGCCCTATATTTACGTCACGCTTTAGGCTATATTTATTCACGCTATTAAACTTAGAAGGTAAATAAATTGGATAAAAACCTTAATGTGAAAAGGGACCATAGGTTACGAGCTACCAACATAAAGGATGTAAGATTACCATGGTTTGACATCATGTCATGTCATTTTGACATTTGCAATTACTAATTTGACAAATGTAAAGTCGTGCGGATGAAGCCGCAGGGGAACAGCTAGTATGTCTATATGTTTAAAATGTAACAGCGTTTAAATGATAAGGCCACGCCTTTTTTTTATCTTCTTTCAAATTTTGATGTGTATCAGTTTGTAAGAGGCGCTTCGAGTTTTAAGCTAATAGAAAAAGAAGTTTTAAAAATAACATTTTCATATCTTCATTTGTTAATTTGATTATTCATTGATTTATTCATTAACAGTAACACGGGTTCGATCGAAATAGAGGTCGTAAAACTTTTATAGGTCGTAGTGCGTTCGTAAAAACATTGCCAGCCGTGACGTCATTACGTCTGAATTTATCTGCGGATGTGTATATTAAAGCGGCCGTTTATTGTCCATCGTTATATTGTATTGTTATATTTCGAGCTTTTAGGTTATAGTTGTGTTTATCCGAGAGATTTGGGTTCGAATCAGTCAATGAAAAATTAAATCTTTGTTAAATAAGGTTTTAGATAAAAGGTTTATAGGTGTGTATTTAGTAGTTTTGTAGTTGAGTTGATAATAAAAATAAAATGAGTAAGAAATATAAACGTGGTTTTGCTAACCTTTTGCTTCTCAATTTCTCCACCATCGGCGCTACCTATAAACTTCCTCTAACACTCAAACGATACAGAACATTTTAATTATAGTAGAAATTGTTGTGATGCAAGAAAGATAGTTGTATTTAATATCAAAACGCAATTGTCAAAGATTCCCGCAGCTCCCTATGCGATCCGCGTCATAACGTTTCACCGATCTCATATCCAGTGGCAATAAATGTCCGGCGAATGCGCCCGGACGCGTATTTACGATTCCGGCAGTGAGCGCCGGACGGTTTATGATTATGTCCGGATGTTGATTGAATGATCGAGCCCGCCCCCGGATTGCATCCCTTAATTACTTCAGCGTTTATTAGAACTGTACATATTTTGCTATAGGTATGTAACCTAGCTTTTGACCACCATGTCCGCTTGGAAAAAAGTAAATAGCTTATGTGTTCTTCCAGATTATGTTCTACATATGTGCTAAATTTCATCCATATCTGTTATGGATTCATCCATCCATCCTAATTTCCGCATTTATTACATTAGTATGATGTAACGCAATCAAAGAGATAGAAAGAGACAAAGAGGGAGTGTAGATTTAACATAAATCAGTAAAAAGAGACAAAATAAAAAACATATTGAGAACATAAATATAAAAATGCTAAGCAGTCTAAATAACGACCATATTCTTTGCAACACATAACAAAGATTTTCCCCCGGGCGGTGACGCTAGGACCAATTTCTTAATATCCGTCTCTTTTTCTTTGCTTTCACAGGGAAATGTACGCGACGAAGAAATACAACTATCGCTTAAACAAATGTGCTAAAAAGACAAACGTTTTGTTGCTCGCTCCGGGATGTATGATAATAGCGTTGCATTCGAGTCCCCTACTATTTGCTTATGACAATATACGTAACTCATTTGAAATTCACTCTTAATAATTCGATCTCTCTTATAAATTTTCTACAATATCGTCTAATACTTAATTTATCACCACATTTAATATGTACATTTAGTTTGTTTACCACATCTTGTATGATAGACTGATCTTCGTAAGTTTTATTTTGCTTGCTTAGGCAAGTGGGAGAAGGCGCCCAAAAGTCACACATTTCTTCGTGAATGCAGCAATGACGTAAACACTAAACATGGGTTAAATAAATTGGCTTTTGTAATCTAATTACAATAATTATTAAGGGTTTTATAAATAAAAAGCAACTCGGTTTTATTACATTATTTTTTATCATAATAGAAGCAAATGGTAAGGGCTACATCACCTTCCATTCCGCCCCGAGCTAGACTAGTCTCCGGAGAATATTTTGTGAATAAACTTCGTGTATCTCACGCTAGTTTATTGTACACGGAATCCGTTTCACTTTGAAAAGGTTCCGTACACAAGTATATTGAATAGGTACCGGGTATAATCGTGTAACGTTGAAAATAATCACATTAAGCGTGCGTTCGCACGGGCAGACTTTCTACGCCGCGGTAAAGTTCAAGGTCAGCAGACTTTTTACGCCCACGAGATAGGTGTTCGTACGAGCGTAAAAAAATCACTTTTCAATCGT
>NW_013528526.1:1365936-1373085 GCF_000836215.1 Papilio polytes
TATGAACAGCTTCATACAATCCCATACGTTCTATTTTGACACATAGTTACCGCCTAGCGTTTTCGCGTCCGTGCGAACGCTCGCTAAGAGCGGCACAATTTTGACTAGACTATCGCACTGTTATGCAATTGTCAGTTGTTTTGCAGCCAATTCGACTGTTTAGTAACATAACAAAAATCAAGTAGTGTGCGCACCTCCATATACATTTATAGGAATCAAAGCGAGGCTAAAAAGTGGTGCGATAGTTCAGTCAGAGGTATACGCGCGCTGCCTTAGATAGTACTCAGCGATACCCTTAGTATAGTCTTTTAATAGTAAATTGTGGTAACACATAACGTAGATTGCATAATTTACAACTTCCACAAATAGCAAAAGTTTAAAATTTATTCACTTTTAAAAGAAATTATTGAGATATCAAGTGTTCAACATTTGCTAAAATACTTTAAATCAGTTAAAAATATCTTTATAGCATTTTTCACTAAAAACTAGTGTTTTAAAGTTCGATTTATAGTATTTCCAATACATTGACTTTTACGTATACCAATGTAAACACGTTTCTATATAACAAATTCGACTTAGGGCGAACTCCGAAGTAATTATCGAAAATTAATTAACAATGTAGGCTTAAAGAGGATTAGCAACGTCAGACTTAACTGGTCTAATTGGAGCAGAACATTGTTAAGGAGATTATCAATTTTACACTTTCAAATTTCATTAAGATGTGTTGAACGTTTAATTTGTGCAAATTAAATATATTACATTACCGAGATCATATATTCAAGTACTGAAACGAATCTATCTATACTAATATTATAAAAACTAAATATTTGTTTTTGTATTTTTGTATCATCATCATCATCATCATCATCATCATCATCACCAGCTCACTATATGTCCCCACCGAGGAACTCGGAGCCTACCCTAAGTTAGGGCGTTATTTTTGTATATATTAAAATAATTCAAATACCACTGGGCCTATTTAATTTCGAAAATTCTTTCATCTTAAAAAAAGCTACATTATTTTTTAATTTCACGCAGGTGAAGTCGCGAGCAACAGCTAGTCTTAAATATTTCGCTTCGTTAACGATTTTTCAATCTGATTGCGGTGATTAAGGAATTCGAAGTTTAACCTTAGAGAGAGATATCTAAACATTAGAATTTATAACATTAGTGAGAAATAAGATAAAAAAATATTTCCCACTTAAAAAGATATAAGTGCAAGATTCCATTGAATATTTTACACCCTTAGCTATGATTTCCGATCTCTAATTACGAGTTGTAAGTAAGGGTAGCAAATGAACTAAGCTGAATAACTTACATCAAATTAATTGACGCCAGAAAGGGTTGTGTATAATCCCCGCCCGTCTTCTGCCGGGCAATTATTTTGATAGGACCATGTTCCCACAGGACAGAGGCCGGGCCATACGTGTTTTAATTAGTTTCGGATTATTGTTAAGCGGACTTGATTAATTGAGTGAGAAAGGCAAGAGACATCTGAGGCTGTTACCGATTTTAGAATTCACTAATTAATGTTGCCTTATAATGTTTTTTTTTTTAAACCAAAGAGTTAAAGGTTTTTAGTAAGTGTGTTGACGTTTCTTATTAGATTTTTTTGCACCTGAAAACCATTTCTCAAGTAATGTGCGATTGTCAATTGCTTCGCAGTCACTTCAACTGTTTAGTTGCACAACTAAAAATCGAGTAGTGTGCGCACCTCCATCCAATAAGGATATTTACCAATAAGAATATACAAAACACGACATTCAACTCCGAAGTCAATTGACTGTCCCTACAAACGAAAATGCAACTCAAAGGACCAAATGAAAAGCGACAAAGGGGCCACAAGTGTCGTCCGAAGTGAGATTGGTTTTGACGCTTCGACGCCCTGATACTTGAAAGTGTTTCCGAACCAACGATGAAAAGACTGCAAAGGGTTGTACTGTAACAAATAATCGATTTAATTTTCTGTGTTCAAACTGCGTTTGTCTTACATTGCTCTTTGTGTAGATTAAAATAAAATCTCTTATTGATAGTGAGCAATGTATGTCGTAGTGTTCGATATAAATTCTATACTGACGTTAACTTTCATATGCATTAAAATATTTACGAATTTTAAAGTTTATTGTTAACTAGCTGTTGCCCGCGACTTCGTTTACGCAATATAAACATAAAAAGTAGCCTATAATATGCCCTTCTATGTCAGCTACCCTTCAGTGAAAGTCCGGTCGAAATTGGCCCAACCGTTTCGGAGATTACCCGGAATAAACGCGGCTTGAGGACAGACAGAGAGACAGAAATACAAAAATTTTTCAACGCCAATTTCATTATCAACAACGCAAACACATCATCTTCCCAAAATCTGGATTTTTCTTTATATTACAAACAGACACTCCAGTTTTATTATATGTTTATAGATAGAAGATTCTGTACATCTAGAGATTGTATTTAGAATTGCTGCAATGGTAAAAATTATTTAATTTAGATACTCTATCATTTGATTTCCCCACAATAATATAAAGATTAACAAAAAACATTTAAAGGAGAATCTTTCACTCTTCAAAACTATTGACCTTTCCCCTATATCTTCGTCCACATGATTTGATTCATGCCGGCCATCGAAATTGTATGCAAATTCAATGTGTCAGGACCACACTACGAGGCACTTCGCACAAGTGGCCCGTGTTTGATTTAGGACCCGGTATAAGTAACTGCTCGAACGTGTTTACACTTCCGTTGTAAAAGGTTGAATAGGTATTAAATTTGCATACCCCGTAGTACATTTTCTTGTAAAACAGTATAACAATATATATTTCTAGCCTTTTCTGTATTTAAATATGAAAAATGAGTTAACTTGATATACTATCCATTGATTTCTGTTTAATGAAAAAAAAAAAATAGGTTTACTTGCAATAATACAAAACCTTAAATTTACTTTATTCCAATTATTTATCTAAATTATTTTTTTTACAACATAAGGTGGCAAACGAGCAAGCGGCCACCTGAATCCGACAAAATGGCGAAGCGACCGCTGCCCATAGACATCCGAAATTGCAGATGCGTTGCCTACTGTTATTCGTCAGAGGAGGAGAAGCATATAAAGAGGATATTTCGCCTTCCTATGCATCTCCTCCTCCGTCAAATCCACTTCCCCTTCCCATCCTCTCCTTATAAGAAAAGGGTGGTAAAGAGAAAGGGATTTAATTAAATTTATTAATAAGATTTAAACACAGAATTGCTTCCATTTCACGCCTGTCTTCTGTGTGGTCGTGGTATTACACCGGGCGTGCCGGCCCATTCGTGCTAAGATGTTAAAGCGGGCACTACCACTGTTAAACTAGCTTTAGTAGTAGTCCGCGACTTAGTCTGCATGAACTTAAAATAAAAGTAAGTAGCCCATCTATTCTTCCGGACTAACCTCTACATCTATGCCAAGTTTCATCAAGATCCGTTTAGTTTTTTTTTTTTTGGTGGCTTCTGCCGCTCCCGTCGCTCTCCTGACATATATTTCACAAGGACCTGGGATGCGGGTGTTTTTATTTTCAAAAAAGTTTACAGTCTGTCCAAATCTAAAATTACAGCTATCTTATTTCTATATCACAGTTTGTATCTCTTCTTCTATCCCAGTTTAAAATCAATAAATTAAATTATAAACTAAATTTACAATTAAACAGTTTTAATTACAACGTTTAATAATTCAGACTACAAACTGTAACAACCCATTACAAATTTCGCACTTATAATATGAGAAATATTTATCTTAACTCTTTATTGAATACACTGGAGGAAAACATTTTTGTATGATAAAAACATTACGGAGTTCTCAATCTATAAAGACGAAAGACGTATTGCATTATACACTTGAGTCTGACGGAGTCGAGGGCCGCTAAGTATGCGGGTCGTCTATAACTTAAGTGATCTTTTGTTCGATGATAAAATTTGCTTACCGTTATTCTCTAAGATAGTTATAATAAAATTTTAACTGGATACTTCGACAGTGTAAAGTAAAAATAATAGTTAGTGTTAGTGTTAACGACGGACTTTGTACTACAACTAGCTGTTCCCGAGCGACTTCATCCGCATGTAATTATAAAAAAACTTTATTTTATTGTTTACATTTGTACTTTCAATTGCAAATGTCAAAATTATCGTTACCGTAACAACCTTGCTTACTTAATGTTGGCAGCTTGTAGTTTATGGTTTCTTGCCCACATTAGGGTTTTTATGCAATTTATTTACCCCCTAAGTTTAATAAAGTGAAAATATATAGCCTAAAGCGTGACGCAGGTGTAGGACTTTTTATTAAAGTATTATAAGAATTATTCAAAAAATATGCTGTAAATGCTGACATCTTAGGCAACAAAGAAGTGTGTGTTTACGCTTTATTATAATGATATAGATATATATATATATATATATTGGATTAAAGGCCCGATACAAAAGGTGGTTATTTTAGAAACCGCACGCATAGTGAGGGGGTTCCTGTCTCTGCAGCCCTGACCACTGTTTGCTTGAGTCATCGGATTCCGCAGCCGGTGGACTTCTATTTTTATATATAATATGTTTCATTTTGTTATTTAAAAAAAAATCATGTGAATTATATTATATATAAAAATAAGAAAATAAAGATATGAAAGACATAATAGATAAGTATATATATGTATAGATAAATATAGATGTTATGTTATACGTAACGTAGTTGGTTTCCCCTTAACACTTCGGACTGTATGAAAACACATGTAACACGTTATACTGCGTGTATGTCCGCACGTTTAGATATCAAACGCAATAATAGATCCGTAATCAGATATAGAATTCAAACTAAGATTACTTTATCTACGAGGAAGTACATAAATAGAATGATCGCTGTTGAAATGATGGTTATGTTTTTGATCGTGATTTAATTCTTAAATAAGCTATGCAAATGGATTATAAATTCAACATTTAATAAAAATAAATTTGTAGGGAACATGTAAATGTATGTTATGTAAGCGTGTACGTGTGTTGTGTTATGTTGAAACTGTGGAATGTTCTAGCAACATGTTCCCTACAAATTGTTCAATAGAATCTGTATTTACAAAAATTTTCTCATATTAAAATTAAGTAACTTCCTTGTACTTCAGTCTCGAAATTAAACGTTAAATTGCGTATAGAACGATAAAAATATTAAATCAACATCAATATAATTATGTTCTTGTGTCTGAGTGTTGTCTCTCTCATTCGTATAAGAAACACTTCATCAATGAAAGCAATATGTTGTAAAAATATGAACTTACTCAGCTCTCGTTCGTATCAAAATAAACAGCAAAATGGAACGATAATACTTTTCTGTTATTGAAATATCACATTTACGGTAACGCATTTGATAAAACAAGTATGATATATAAATAAATTTAAGTATACTGTTTTTCTGTCTATACTAATTGTAGTGGTAGTGCCCGCTTTATCATCTTAGCACGAATGGGCCGGCACGCCCGGTGTAATACCACGACCACACAGAAGACAGGCGTGAAATGGAAGCAATTCCGTGATTCGTCCGATGAGTGTGGTGCCGTAGGCCTAATTTAAGTCCCTTTCTCCTTACCACCCTTTTCTTATAAGGAGAGGATGGGAAGGGGAAGTGGATTTGACGGTGGAGGAGATGCATAGGAAGGGGAAGTATCCTCTTTATGTGCGTCTTCTCCTCCGTCGGATAGGGGTAGGCAACGCATCTGCAACTGCGGATGTCTATGGGCAGCGGTCGCTTCGCTATTTTGGCGGATTCAGGTGGCCGCTTGCTCGTTTGCCACCTTATGTTATAAAAAAAAAACGATTTCAAAAATACATTAACCATTTGGAGGCTATATTAACACTGAGTAGTATGTTCTTTGCAACCCAGAAGATGGGAGTGTTTCGCTAGTCTTGTATTAAAATGCTTATTGTTGCTCCGAGTTGTAATAGTCGCAGCTGGATTAATATTCGCCATGTAACATGTTTAAATACGCGCATACCTTTATGATAATACTAGTTTTCGCAGGCGACTTCGCTCGCATGGAAATAAAAAAGTGAATAGCCTATGTGTTCTTCCACATTATCCTCTACATGTTTGACTTTCATCAAGATCCGTTTAGCAGTTTAGGCTACAAACTCTAACAAACATCTATCCATCTAAACTTTTGCAGCTATAATATTGTTGAGATTAGTAAGGTTTAACTACAATTTTTTTTAAATTATTTAAATTTTCGTGAGACATTTTATAATGAATTATTCATCGGCTTAGTCACGTCATACTTTTTTCCGGCGTATTTTGTATCGCGGTCGCGTCGCGCCTCGCACTGTCATCTTTAACCCTCGCCCTGAAGAAGGAGCCCCGCAAGGTCTGAAACTGGTCGGTGCCGTCACCGGAAAAAAGTATGACATGAGTAAACCGTTAAATAATTAATTAACAAAATTTTTTTTTCGTGTTAAAAGCTAGAATGGAACTAAAACATGTTTTTTTTTGTCTATATTTCTGAAAAAGTATTTCTTCACTTTTCATGTTGTAACACAAACATTCGTTTTATATAATCTAAAATAACAAACATAATACAATATTATTGCATCACATTGATACAATTTGTAATATAAGTAGTAGCGTGAAATTTAAAAAGGGGTCCGTTGGCAAAACATCGACAGATTTCATTTGGCAACCCTATCGACACGCCATCAATATTTGACGCACAAAAGGATAGACGTTAATTTGACGTAGCATTAAAATATTGCTTTTAAAAATCAAGGAATTTAGTCGCGCGGAAGACATCCCCGGGTGACAACCCTAAACGCCTATAAACTAACAATTTATGATCGAAGAGAGATATTCAACCCTAATGAATTAATTAAAAAATGCAAAAATCTGCATAATCATTTCAGTATTGATTGATCGGTGTCGTAAAATAAATTTAAATCAATTTTTTTATTGTAAAAAATTAATGACGCAGTAAAACTTAATAGTTGGGATGACTTTTAGTAGTTATGACCCGCGTTTCTTTTTAAATGTTATGCTAATGATGGTAAACAATAATTTGTAACGGTTGATTTGTTAATACAAAAACAAAACCGACTTCCAAACACGAAAAACAAAACAAAATGCACTAAAAACAAAACAAAATGCACCAAAAACAAAATATTCTCAAA
>NW_013528526.1:1374796-1401549 GCF_000836215.1 Papilio polytes
AAAAAAAAAAAAAAAAAAAAAAAAAAAAAATATACCGACGAATTGAATACCTCCTTCTTTTGGGAAGTCGGTCAAAAATGATTTGCATAATGAAAAAGTGTTTTATTAATATGATGACTAGTTTGCAAATCGTTAAATTTTTAAACTGCTGTCATTAAAAATTCTTGTCAGCACATCTGCGGTTGTAAATTCAAAATTTTAACGATTACATTTAATACTAGCTTTTGCCCGCGAATCCGTCCGCGTGAAATTTAAGAATAAAAAAGAAATGATAAAATATAGCCTATGTTACAGATAAATTACCTTTCTAACGGTGAAAGAATTTTTAAAATCGGCCAAGTAGTTTTTGTGCCTATTCATTACAATCATAGTTTTTTCTTTATAGTATTAGTATACAGCTAGATAATAGATACTAGCTGTTGCTCGCGACTTCGTCTGCGTGAAATTAAAAAAAAATACCCTATATTCCTCACTAATAACGTAGCTCTTTAGTAATGAAAGAATTTTGAAATCGACACAATAGCTATTCAGTTATTTTTACACAAAAATACATTTCTTCTTTATAATATTAATATAGATAGATTTAAACGTTTCGTTAGCAAATAACACTAAAAACAACTTCGTTCCCACGGGTGAAATAAATTTCAAAGGGTTTTTAAAGTGGTACTTTTAAATGCATGTCAAGATTCGTTATGGTGGGTAGTAGCAAAGAGTGACGTTGCGTCAACTTAGAATGACAATTGATAGGTGTGGAGAATCAGAGCTCGTGTCAAACTCTGTTGACATTAAATGAGAGACCAGTAGCTACTATGACTAATTTCTTTAATCAATTCGGATGTAAATTGTATTTTACAGTGAAAATTTAATTTAGAAAAGAGTTGAGCGTTATTAGTAATTGAATAAAGAAAATTTTCCATTTAAAATGTGTTTATATTTTATTTTTATTTTTATAATATAAGGTGGAAAACGAGCAAGCGGCCACTGAATCCACCGAAATGGAAAGCGACCGCTACCCATAAACATCCGCAATTACAGATGCGTTGCCTACCCTTTATTGACGGAGGAAGAGACGCACAAAAAGACATTTCACCTTTCTATGCGTCTCCTCCACCATCAAATCCTCTTTTCCTTCCCATCCTTTCCTCTTAAGAAATGGGTGGAAAGGGAAAGGGACTAAAATTAGGCCTCCGGCACCACACTCATCAGACGAAACGCGGAATTGCTTCCACTTCACGCCTGTTTTCTGTATGGTCGTGGTATTACACCGGGCAAGCCGGCCCATTCGTGCGAAGATGTTAAAGCGGGCTTTACCACTGTAAAAACTATTATAACTCTATACTTTCCAACAAAAACATAAAAAGAAGTACAAGACACGTAGGTCTT
Organism: Papilio polytes; assembly: GCF_000836215.1. Taxonomy (NCBI): domain Eukaryota; kingdom Metazoa; phylum Arthropoda; class Insecta; order Lepidoptera; family Papilionidae; genus Papilio; species Papilio polytes. The sequence continues at coordinate 1,376,180 of NW_013528526.1, forward strand.
TTTATTTTCAATTAACCCTTAATTCTCTAGTATCCAGTGTCACGAACATCTAAAACAATCTACTGAAGTAGTTTTCAGAATAATAACTGAGATTTTGATTTTAGTATGTTGGTAACATGTAAAAATTTTTTGTTACAAAAAAACTCCGTTGATTTAAGGGATAATTTCCTATAATTGCTTTAAAAGTAAAAAATTATATCAAAACTACCGTAAAAGCATCGTTTTAAACTAACTAATGTCTTCAAATTGTAATTGAATAATTCTATACAACATTTTCATGACTGCACAAAACAGTCGTAAACCCTTTCTTGTAATTACATCCCTTGAGTCCTAAAACAAAGCCTTTGAACGTTTTAACGAGCAATGTCTATAACAACAAATATTTGTTTCTTGATATAAAAGTTTTTGTAACTTTGTTACGAATAAACTAAAAAAAACTACTTGACCGATTCAAAAATATCATTAGAATGCTAGATTTTTCCTTAGTAACATAGGCTATGTTTAAATTGTTTAATGTGGTAAATTCAGTGCGATGTTGTACCGGGAATCTATGGGAATAAAACTTGACTTCTGCTGATCTTGTTATGATTAAAAAAAAGATTCAGACGAATTGAGTACCTCCTTTTGGGAAGTCGGTCAAAAAGTCAAGTCAAATAGACGTTAAAGATACTACAACTTAAATACAATCAAAACTCTACTGCATATTGTTATTTTAGAGCGTCCCCACACCTGAAACTAAACTATCGCAAGATTTAGTCTCGCTTTGATTTCTTTAGTTTATATGGGGGTGCGCACACTACTCGATTTTTAGTTGTGCATAAACAGTTGATTGAGCTGCAAAACAAACAACAATCGCACAGCAGTTGTGCGATAGTTTAGTCAAAGGTGTGCGCCCGCTCTCTGTTCAGTATTAATCACTAGCTACTGTTACAGAATTTTATTGCGAGTTGTGAACCTCTGACAATTTCATTAGTCCGCTAAACATTACGTAAATACAAATTAAGTCAGCCAGATGTGCTTACGCTCGGGTCGTAATTCCTTTTTATTTTGTTTTATTACCACGTTTCGGTTGGTTAGCTTTTGTGTTTTATTAATGCCTTTGCTTTATGTAAGGCAATTTATTTACTAATAATTACTTCTGTTTATATCTATTTATGCAAAAATAACGATAAATTATGGTAAAAATCTATGTTTTGATGTTATTAATGTGTCCTAGATTTTTGTAAATTTTTATTTTTTTTCCGTTTTTAGTCTCTTTTAACATTATTACTGTTATTACCAACAGTAATTGTTTATAAGTTTTTCAAGCTTGTAATAATTTTATTTGCCCAAAGATGTCGCTGATAAAATTAGTGAGCCTAAAAAATTAAAAGATATTATCAAGTGCCGGAAAATATTATAATGAATAGCTCGTCACTGGGCAATGGAAACATTGACACCGGCGATGTCCGAGATAATGGAAACGCGGTAATTGTGTGAAGTCATTATCGACCGACCAATCTTGTGAGGGAAATTGTAATTACGACAATTTCCCTCCCCTCGTGTTTTGGCCATTACATATATAATTTATAAGTTATATTAATTTGTTTATCTGTAGATTTATAATAATTGGTACTAATTCAACAACACAAGCTTTAACTTTACATAAACAAAAAAAAGGTTGCATAAATTCATAACAAGTCTTCAATGTCATAAAAAATCTAGTGTTCTTAATTTCAGCAACTTGCAAAAAATTAGACTATTTAAATCCAGTCGTTTTATCAAATTAAGATATTTTTAATTTAGTTAGTAGTCGAAATCTATATTATCTATACTATTATAATAAAGCATAAACACACAATTTTTTGTTACCTAAAATGTCAGCAACCACAGCATGTTTTTGTATAGTTCATTTTTTAATAAAAAGCCCTACACTTACGTCGCGCTTTAGGCTATATAATTTCACGCCATTAAACTTAGGGGGTAAATATTTTGGATAAAAATCCCAATGTGGGAAAGAGACCATAAGTTGCTGCGAACATCAAGGAAGCAATTGTCATTTGTGCATTTGAACTTTGGCATTTCTTGCGGATGAAGCCGCACTGGAACAGCTAGTTCTTTTTAAAACTCTACGTATAAAGTAACGATAATTAGTTAAAAAGGATTTAACCACAATATATTTCAAAATTCAATTTACAGAAACCCGTAATATTAACTTTGATGTTACATTTCTAATATCAGTGTATTGGGATTCCAAATTCAAAACGTCATTTAGAGTAACAATGCAAAATGAACACAACGGAATAGAGAGAGAATAGTCAAAGAATGGTTTGATAATCCAATTGTCCGATCCCGAATTGCGAACTGCATGGCTACTTAATGGGTTAAGTCTATATTCAATGTCGTATATGCGTTTGTTAATTCTATTATGTAGCAATAACAAAGGTTTAGGTCCTGTCCCACACTGGTTGATAGAGGCTCAGATAGCTAAAAAGTGACGTCACGTCATAAGGTAATAAAATCCGATGTTTCCATCACAGGTTTTATATGTTGGTTTGTTAAATTTACAAGAATTGTGGGACAGGCCCATAGACAATTTTAGACGTGTATATTACTAAGTTTTAAAGTAACAACAAAATAAAGAACAAGAAAACGCCTACTACAATATCAAAATCTATACAAATATTATAAAGAGGAAATATTTGTATTTTTGTATGTATTGAAATAACTCAAAAACTACTGGGCTGATTTAAAAATTCTTTCAACGTTAAAAGGCTACATTAACAGTGATTAACTTAAGCTATAGTTTAATATATTTTTAATTCACGTGGACGAAGTCACGAGCAACAGCCAGTACAATATAATTATATTTTTCGTTCCTAATCTTTGGAAATGTAAATAGACACGCTTTACCTTACCATATGGTCTAATGCTTCCTGATAGCGTATGTAAATTGACTGTTAATTTCGACACGACTTTGTGTGAAGGCGAGATTATGGGTCATTAATCATATAAGTAAATTTCATTGTCTAAATGTATGTTAGACTAACTTTTGCCCGCGACGCCCGCGTGATATTAATAAAAATAATGAAACATACAGCTTACGTAATTCACAGATAACGTAGCTTTTTAGTAGTGGTTTTTGAGTTATTTAGATACATATAAAAATACAAATCTTTCGTCTTTATAATATAGATATGCAGATATTTTTCTGGTGGGATATACTTAATTTAAACTACACGCATAGATAAATTAACTGCAACAAAACTAAGCTTACAAAAATTTAAACGTGAGTAGTTCTATTGTTAGGTTGCCGAGAGAGAGTTATATAGTTTTAGTTGCGTAACCATAATCTTTATGTAATAAACAGGGAAGTGAACAGAAGAGACATAAAAATATGCTATTCATTGGCAACACGCTCCTATCTTAATTCCTCGGACTTCTGATATATTTATTAGCAATAAATAATGAGCACTGCATTTGCAGTGGCTATCAAATCATCACTCTGTTATACGGAGGTTACGATTGTACGTTTCGATACGATTCGTTGCGGTTAATGTAGAAGCAATACGTATATACATAACTGTTTGATTTCTAGTTTAGAGATTTTTTTTATTTAAAAGAAACTTTTATGTAGAAATAAACTACAGTAGTTACTGTTGTTATATTTAACTAAACAAACTTTTAAATTTCGTTTTACAATACTATACATGAATGTTGAAATTTTTGAGTTAAATAATTTACGAAATCATATCCTATTGAACAATACAAACACACAATAGGTCCTAAAATCATGAGAAAATCGAATATAAAGTGTCCGAGGTCGTAAACATCAGTCAGGGGAGAGAGAAGAGGTAAGCGGAGGGGACGCACGTGCGTGGTGCGTTATCGTAAAACTTTACGAGGACGCAAGTTCTCTGCCGCGGTCAGACTTCCGTTACGGGGTTGATACTGCGTTGTAAGGTTTTATGTTGTCAAACTAATATCTGATAGCTATGCTCATGTTTATAATTTTATTTCGATGTTGGTTAGTTATGTTTTTGTGTATTTGTTACCTCGTTCTATTTTCGATTGATAAGGCTTGTTATGACTAATAATGGTCTTATAAGAACTTGTGATCGGTAATTCGGTTAATCATACTACCTTTTGCCCGCGACTCTGTCCGCGTGATATTTTAAAAATAATAGTAAATGAATGAATAACTATTGCCTATGTTACTGACAGATAAATTACCTTTCTACCGGCAAAAGAATTTTTAAATCAGTCCCGTAGTTTTTGAGCGTATTCATTTTTTATTTTTTTTTACCTTCAAACAAACAAACAAACAAACAAAGTTTTCTTTTTTATAACATTAGTTTAATATTAATTTAAAGTCTTTTAGTTGAAAGTCATTACATAACGCTAAAAATAAAGGATTTATTATGTATTGTTGCTTATACTTAGTTAAAAAACCTCACTCTAATTTTCTTGCGGTAGGTAGAATGAAATAAATCTTCCACATGAAAGAAAACCACAAGATAACATTTTCCTGAAAGCTTTGAAAAAAATGTCTTCGATTATTTGTTCATTCCCCCAAAAACTGCCGAAAAAAGTGTGTTAACAAACAGAAAGATTTATTTTCAAGTGCCTGATAAGTTCCTTTGAGTTTCCTTCGCAATCATGTGAAAGAACGTTAAATAAATATAGTGGAAAACCCAATAAAACTATATGGCCTAATCTCTATCCAATATTTTCTTAGAATTTCGATGGAGGTTTTCCTTTAAGGATGAGAGAAAGAAAGAATAAAGTGGACACGTCTTTATTATAATAGAAAAAATTATTTTTATATTTATGGTGGTACTGTTTGTAGGCTTGATAACAAAAACAGTTTTTTATTCTGACATTTAATAAACACTACCCATAATCAAAGTTTAAGTTACCCTTTACTTTAGTTCTAGGAAGTTAAATAACAATTTGGACGTAAGAATTTTATAAATTCCTCGTTATGACAATAAAATTAAAACTAACCAAGGTAACATCCATCCTATTCTTACGTTTGTATGTAAGCGAGCTTCCAGGCAAAGCTTCCACCTTCTGGTTTTATCGTAGTTCGCAAGCGTTATTGTCGTCGATATCCGACGCTCTTATCTGCGAATTATTTAGGAGACGTTCTGTTCGCAATCAAATAAACACTCACCGTTATGTGACGCGGAGAGTTTCTTTTGTGATGAGCGTTTCTTGCGTTAAGTGATTCCACGAAATGAGTAAAACAAAATTAACCATTGCCGGAGTAAGAACAGTCTCTTCAATTACGTTTTAAAAAAAGAATCATTTTAATCGAAACACTTGGTGTTCGTGAGTGATTGAGAATTTTAAATAATATGAACATCAACCTGCCCTTATTCCTACTGAGGGTCAGTATAGTGTACTCTGCGATACATCTATCAGTTATACCTGAATCCACTCCCTTCTTAAGCATATCTTCGTTTATACAATCCATACGTTCTTCGGTCTTCCTATATCTTTGTAGCGATATTCAATCTTGATACTTTCTTGTTTTTCTTCCTATGAACATAAAGATCAAAATAGTAGTTAGTATGAAGGATGTGCATCCATAGATTGTAAATTTGTTTCAAATCAATTAACAACGGGTATACTAACAGAATTGACCGGATTATTGTCAAACTGACCACTGGTCACCACCCACTATAAAAGGGTTAGTTCCTGTCACATTTAACAAATCAATTGGTAATAGTTTACAGTAGGTATAGATCGTGGGAAATATTTATGACAATAGTAGCTTTCGCCTGCGATTGCTTATGCGCAGAATTTAAAATAAAACTTAGTAGACTTAGTGTTCTTCCACACTATGTTTTAAATTTGTACCAATCATCGTAATCTGTTGAGCAGTTTTGGCTACAGTCTAACAGACATCCATCCATCTAAACTTTCGCATTTATAATATTATTGAGATAGTAAAAAAATAATTAAAATTTGCATTAAACTAAATAATGTTGTAATTGAATTCTTTTACCTAGTAGTCATTAAATTAATAATTGCAATAACGTACAGCATACAAAATAAATTAAAAACCAATATTTATAACAATAAAATTAGCCGTTCAGTATTTTATTGTCAGACAAAAAAATTATCAGATTCTATCTATGATATTAGAGTCAATTTAAGAATACAGGATTTGAGAACGCTTAATTAGGTATAATAGCAAATTTCCTTTGAGTTTATATTATCGAACTTTCCATGAGAAATTTATATAATCTGTATTCTCACAGATACTATAATTCCATTACTACAAACGAATACAGCACGGTGGACGGCACGAAATCCGATTACTGACCGCTGGTCATCTTATTTTGGATGCCCCTACGTTATTATGGAATTCTTAGGACACCAAATTGGCTTTGCAAAAGTGTCTCACCGCTAAAATTTATACAGCACACTTAACTTTGTTATGTAGTTGCATGACGCATATATTATTTACTGTTTCTTGATTACAAAATTAACACGATAACATGTTTTGATGAAAGAATCTCAGAAGAGAAGAGAATCAAATTCTCAGAAGACAATCGAAGTGTAAAGAATAAACCAAGATGATGAGTACAGAAGTTAAAAATCGAAGGTTTGTCAAAAACAGTGCATTTCAATTGGCAGTGTATGTGACATACATTTACACGTGTTTTTTTTTAATAACACTGTCTATTCGGTATACAACTGGCTTAATCCCTCGACAGTCGTAAATGTTTACGAGCGCGACTCGCCGCGGCGCGAACGCGGACTTATGACGCCCACTGTCATCGAGACATTAGGCTAGTGACACACAAACGTCGTGACACAAAGTCTTGACTAAAAAGTCAGTAGAGAGGTCTTCTAGAATAAAGTCTTTACATACAATTCAATCATTTAATATTACACAGATAAGCTTCTCTAACTTAAATTTTCTGAAACTATACATTGGCTTGTAGAAATAACTGACAACTGTTTCAAATGAAACTTATCAGTTTTTCAGGCCTGTAATTATGTTATTATTTTTTGTAACTTGTGAATTTCACTATTTGTGTATATGTATTTCTTTTCTTGATGTCTTGGTGTGTTCCAAGCTTAACATTCGCGGGCATTTCCCCGTCTTCAATATTGCCACTTATTGTATTTTGTATTATTTACCCACTTTTACGATCTGTATAGCTCATACTTTTGAGTGAGTCCAAACTCCTTAAATTTTTATGTCGCAGTTTTCCACCTCAATATTACTTGCCGATTTTTATTGCGGCTGTAAACATTGTCTATTTAATTGAATAAAATTATATTAAAGTACCAACAATAAAACGAATGTCTCAATAAAAAATTACGAATAATCCAAAGAAACAATCATCCAGTGATCCAGTTTATTTTTTTTTATAACATAAGGTGGCAAACGAGCAAGCGGCCACCTGAATCCGCCAAAATGGCGAAGCGACCGCTGCCCATACACATCCGCAGCTGCAGATGCGTTGCCTACCCTTATCTGACGGAGGAGGAGACGCACATAAAGAGGATATTTCCCCTTCCTATGCATCTCCTCCACCGTCAAATCCACTTCCCCTTCCGTGGTAAAGAGAAATGGACTTAAATTAGGCCTCCGGCACCACACTCATCAGACGAAACACGGAATTTCTTCCATTTCACGCCTGTTTTCTGTGTGGTCGTGGTATTACACCGGGCGAGCCGGCCCATTCGTGCTAAGAAGTTAAAGCGGGCTCTACCACTCAAAAAAGTTGGTGCCTGAGGCCTAATTTTAGTCCCTTTCCCTTTCCACAGTTTTCATAAGAGGTAAGGATGGAAAGGAAAAGCGGATTTGATGATGGAGGAGACGAAAGAAGAAGCGTAAATATCCTCTTTATGTGCGTCTCCTTCTCGATTAAGGGTAGGCAACGTATTTGCTATTGCCTATGTCTATGGGCAGCGGTCGTTTCGCTATTCCGCGGTTTCAGGTGGCCGCTTGCTCGTTTGCCACCTTGTAACATAGAAAAAAATAAACACAGAAAAATTGAATTATTATTATACAAGGTGATAGCAGCGCTAAAACCAGTACTACACTAACAAATACTTATTTTAATGATGTGAATTCTCAATAACTTTTCATCACACAATATATCAAGTACACTCGCCGTCAAAAGTCTAATGCTTTCAAATGGCGATCATTAACAAAGTATATGTTTTGACAGACCATTAAGTTTCAATTCTGAAAAGATTTGACAATCGCAAATCGATTGGCTGACATTGACAGACATTTCACAGTTGACGTCATCTTTATGATGTTTATTGAATTTAATTGAGTGCACTTTTGTGCATTATAGAATACATATTTTTCGTTACTAGTTCTTTAAACCCATAGGGTTTACTATGGATCCGATTTCATAATAGTATTACCATAAAAACATTCTTAGAAACTGCTCAGTTAAAAACGTATATTAACACTTTGACTGCCGCTGTCTTAACACCAACGAAAAACACCAATTTTACCATAAATGTATCACCACACTGCTTTTAGTATATGTCACCGTATTATTTATTGTTCAATATCGCAAAAAATGTTTAAATCATGTTTAAAATCAGCGACGCAATTACAGTACAAAAGGGTTGACGTTTGTTTTAGTTAAAATATTTTAAACATTGCTAAAGTATTTATGGTGAGTCCTAGAGTGGTAAAATGTCATTTTCTGGTAATTCCTTATTTAAATGTAGTCTTTGATGTACGTAGGGTAGATTATTTAACGCAATAACGATGTAACGAATCCACTCAACATGTCGTACATTATAAAATATTAACAGTAATTAAAATAAAACCCACATCGTATCAAAAACTTCATGTAAATGTCCCTTAATTAGAGATAGATTTGAAGATTACATCGTATTATTTTATTAGTTTTAATTATGAAAACCCTTTGACTGATGGGCTTGTTTACGCACGCTATTTAGATTGAAGTTTTAAAAACCTTGTTCGTCAATTTACTTATTAGCTATACTACACTACACTGATGTTATAAAGAGGAAGGATTTGTATTTTTGTATGTATTGAAATAATTCAAAAACTACTGGGCCGTTTTCAAAAATGCTTACACCACTAAAAATTACGTTATCAGTGAGTTACGTAAGGTATGTTTTTTACTATTTGTTAATTTCACGCAGACGAAATCGCTAGCTACAGCTAGTTAGCTATAAACACGTATCGCTAATTTCATATTCGTGTATTTTTAAATAATTAAAAGCACACTTAAAACCTAACTTAGATGAAACAACAATTTATTACCCGGTTATTCACTTGTTATTTTAAAGTTTAATGTAGATGATTGTTTATTTTTATAATCATTTAGTTAATTATTGAATATGGTTCACTACATAGCTAGAGGAAGACCGAAGAAATATGGATGAATTGTGTGAAAGAGTATAAGTGAATTCAGTTATGACGGCTGATAGAGATGTATAGAGCAGTACATACTGAGCCGACCCTCCTTGGGTCAAGGAAGATCGGTGATGAATAAATTGGAACGATTTTTTTTATTACATAGTGTGTTTTCTACCAGAAATATAGTAGTTAATTGGTTACTTAACTCATCCCTTGAGGTCACTCTAATTAAATTTATTCCAAGGTGACCAATAAATGACTAAGTGTGGCAATGTATATTAGCGTGTCTAAACTACCCTTGATGCTTAAACGTGGACAATCGAATTCTTGTGCGATTTAATAAGGTGTGTCCGGGACTAAATGACCCTAAAATTCACGGACAATGTATTTTTAAGTACATTTTCCTTTAGACTTCAGTAACGTGATAAAATTAGTTCCGCCTCTAACGAAGGGTCAATTGACTATCCTCTCGACATATCTGTAGTTTGGAAATTTATTGCTTTTGAGGATAGTTAATAATGAAATAAAAAATGAGAAACGAATTTATTTATTTGGATTTATTTTATTTTTGTGATGCTTTAATAAAATCAAATATTTTTATTTAAAACTTTTTATACTTTTTGAGCCGAATTAAATTTATTTATTTTCTGTTTGAAATTAAATGTATTTCGAAATAATGACTTGACAATCATACTAATATTGCAAATGCGAAAGTATAGATGGATGTTTGTTAGAGTTTGTAACCTAAACGGCTGAACGGATTTCGATGAAATTTGGTACAGATGTAGAAGATAATCTGGAAGAACACATCGGCTCATCGATGATGTATTTTTTTTTAAATTCTAAGCTAGTAATCATATAGAATAGACCTTTATTAGAATCTATTATTTATCCGCTACCCAATTTTATAACAATGATTAACAATAGTATGTTTATATGAAAACGAATTATCTTTAACAAAAGGTTTGTAAAACATTAATAACTTTAAAATTATAGGGGTGTGGATTTTAAACATTAGATAAATGGTTTATTACCTGGAGATATTCTTACCACAACTATATACCACAATAAAATATAAATAATAAAAAAAAATATAATATTTATAATGTGACAATTGGTATTGGAAGATAAATGCGATTTCGATGTTATTATTGGAATGGTGCAAGGGGTTGTTCGGGGTGACATTAATGCTTTCAATGCTCCAATGATTACGTAAGGGTGGTGTCGAAAGAGTTTTTTTTGTAAATCGAGTTTTGAAGATATTACTGAAATTGGAGTGACCGTAGGGAATAACTTAGTTAATGCGGAACCGTTAAATGTATTTGTTGGGATTATTAAGGACGAGCTGTTGCCCGCGACTTCGTCCGCGTGGTATTAGAAAACATACGAACTATATAGATTACAAAAAGCTACGTATCCTTTGGAAACCGGACATTTCTCGGGGATGAAGCTTATCCCATGTGTACTCCAGACTTTGTTTTATATCTGTGCCAAATTTCAATAAGATATATTGAACCGTTGCAGAATGATCGCGTATACATTAAAAAACTAAATTAACGAATCCCACGGGAACCGTAACTATTCCCGGGATACAAAAGTAGCCTATGTGTTCTTCCAGACTATGCTCTAAACCTGTGCCAAATTTCATGGAGATCCGTTCAGCTGTTTAGGCTACAAACGCTAACAAACATCCATCCATCCATCTATCTATCTAAACTTTCGCATTTATAATATTAGTAAGATTGATTTTTTTGTTTGTGGTATTTACTATCTTAAAAATTTACTCCTCTAATTTTTGTAGTCTTTTATAAAGTGCTCTTGACTGTCGCTTTTCATGTTTAAAAGCAGAATGTAATTTCTTTTTGTAGCGTAGGTTATTTTGATTACGTACAAAAACTTATAGTAATATTGACACGATGATGAAAAAATAATTCCGAAATTGGTTTAGGTTAGATGGTTTTAAATCCGCAACACGCTACTTACTTAAATAATTATTTAAGTAAGTAGCGTACTTACTACTTAAATAACTATTTAAACTACTTACTTAAATAATTATTTAAATAAGTAGCGTAGTATTACTTACTTGCTAAAATATTTCGAAACATAAACTATTCGAAAAAATAACCTAAAAGAAACTACAGGCAAGTGTTAATTACATTTTTTAGTCTTTATTTACGTCGTAAATTCTCAAATTATCACTACAAAAGGCGCAGAAAGGGTCTCAAATCTGGTAGGTAACATTTCACCAAATTTAAACCTCGTAATGTTAAATGGAGTGAGTACGACCCCGAACATGTGTACTTGCTTACAACTAATGGATTTAAAATTTATTGTATCACCACCCACTTTACACTCAAAACCACTTTCAGAATACAAATAACAACATCCTTATTACCAAGCAGTAAGGTTTAAAATCAATTTTATCGATAGCAATATAATATTGTAGATTCAGCCCTATATCGATCTAAACTCGGTAGAGCTTGTCTATTTTTTTTAAACAAATAGAAAAGAGAAAATGTTTTATTTGTAATATTTATGTAATGTTGGACACGTGTCGATTTTTTATTATTTTCGATATGTTTACAGCGACTTTTTGATTGGAATGGGGTAGACGTAACAGATCAATATATATAAAATAACGCTACTGTAATACGCAGTAATTAATTTAAATGTAAAATATTTTAAGAGACCATAGAAAAGATAAGAGTAAGAATTATTTAAATTTATCTCGCATGAAACGAGTCAATGCGAAACTTTTCATAACAATAGGTACGAGAAAGAAAAGCCTGTTACGATTTTTAATACTGCTTATTTTAACATTTCACATATGCTATTTCTCTAGAATTACATTTCCTGAGAATATGTCAGCGTCTTCGTAACATTAATTTGAAGGAAGTCACTCGTAAAGTTTTACGATATCGTCAATCGACTTCCGAACGCGTCGAAAGGGTTCCAACTTTGAGAGAATGCTATAACTCGGTATATTTCATTTACAGTGCACTAAAACTATGTAATGATGTACGAATATTTAATAATAAAATGAAATATATAGTAAAACTAGCTTTCGCCCGCGACGCCATTCGCGTGAAATTAAAAAACAAAAGTAAGTAGCCTGTGTGTTCTTCCAGACTATGTTCTACGTCTATGCCAGATTTAATCGATATCCGTTTAGCAGTTTAGACTACAAACTCTAACAAACATCCATCCATCTAAACTTTCGCATTTATAATATTAGTATGATATAAGGTGGCTACACGCACGTTCGAGTCGGCACAAACTAGTTAATATCCGTCACGTCGAGTGTCATTTTTCAGATTTACGTCACTGTTTATTCAAAGATTAACAAAACAAAACGTAATGTTTCAAATTTCCAACAAGTATATTAAATACTGTGTTCTAAAGAGCCGTATCTTGACCTTCCTTAATGTACTAAGTCTAGACAGGTCAAGCTGACGTCACTTTCTGTTTGGATTTGACAAAAGTTCATTGTTCATAGAATTAAAAATGTTCGCTTTCATTCTGAATGGTAATTTAAATTCCGTCTGAATCCAATAAGAATTGAAATAACATGGGATTTTTCAATGATTTTAAAATGCAACTTATGCATTTCCACAGTACCATAATATTGAATGTTCCGTAACATATTTTCTATTCTCATAGTTTATTTCGTTGCTACAGAATTCTATTTTTCATAAGATTCATTCGAGAATTCTGTACGACGTTCAACAATAACTGGAAATGGGGTTTCCTTCAATTGCTATCCAAATGGATTACAGCAATTCTAAAGAAATGTAGTCAATAGTGGTTCTACATAGAGTTGGAGCACGCACACTTTTGAACAAACTATCGCACAACTGTTTTCGCGCTTTGTTTTTTTTTAATATTTGTTAAGCTAGCGCTTGATCACGATCCCACCAGAAGGAAGTGACGATGCAGTCGAAAGATGGTACCATCACCAGCTCACTATACGTCCCCACCGAGGAGCTCGGAGTCTACCCTAATAAGGGGTGACTAGGCCATAGTCAACCACGCTGGCCAAGTGCGGGTTGGTTGACTTCACACATATCTTTGAATTTCTTCGCCGATGTGTGCAGGTTGAATCACGATGTTTTCCTTCACAATAAGAACGTCGGGTAAATTATGTACATATGAAAATTCGAAAATCACATTGGTACACGGCAGCGGGATTCGAACCCAAGACCTGTGGATTACAAGTCAAGTGTTAAAACCACTGAGCCACCGATGCTCTGCGTAAAAATGGTACGGGCTAGCGTAATAGGTTAGGAGTTAACATGGAGGTGCGCATATTACTAGATTTTTAGTTGTACAACTAAACAGTTGAACGCTGCGAAACAATCGACAATCGCACAAAAATTTTGCGATAGGTTAGCCAAAGATATTGCCTGCTTTTACTATAAAATGTTTCATATTCAACAAGTCCAAATTCTTTTTAATATTCACCTCTATTATATTTTAAGCGTCACTCTCTAAGCGGAGTATTTAATATTCGTTCTGGTATTGTCACATTGGCGATTATCTAACTAATATTATAAATGCGAGCTTAGATGGATGGATGTTTGTTAGAGTTTGTAGCCTAAATGGAGGATAGTCTGGAAGAATACATAGGCTACTCACTTTTGTTTTTTTTTAATTCCTCGAGGACGTAATCGCGGGCTAAAGTTTTCATAGTTTTAAACCTTTCAAAAACTCACAGAATAATAAAGCAATGCCCATTTAACTCATTAATTCAGCTCTAAGCGTTTAATAGCGCAGTAAAAACTTTTTAAACACTAACAGTATTACTGGATGCAATAATAAAACGGATTAGTCGCATTTATTCATATTACTATGGTAACATAATCGAAGAGTCTAAAATTGTTACATTCATATTAAGTTAAGTTATAATAAAATTTAACTTCGAAGTAAAACGTTTTAATTTGTTACCTAACGTTGTATCTTTAATAGGTATTTGACATGCATAAAAAAAAAAGAAACATAAACAATAACCTGTGTATTTAACCAGACTAAGTTTTACATCTATGTCAAATCTCAAAGAGATCCGTCTAGCCGTTTAGGCTGTACACTCTATTTAACATCCATCCATCCATCCATCTCAACTCATGCATTTAAAATATTACAAAGATAAAATAAACTGAACTGGATACTCTAATCAGATCAACGTAATATTAAAATCTACGACGAGTTTTACCTAAAATTTCTTGTAACAGAGTTAAAAATCATTTTATTTCCTGCACGAAGTTTGAGCTCTAGCGGTTTATTCGGAATTTAATACAGCATCTGTGTACATCAGCATCACAATAGACGACGTTTCGCTTGCGGAAGCAAAGTTGTAAATTTTTACAACTACCCGCCTGGTTGCAATTACCAGCGTGCAGGGGAAGGGTTGAGTGTACAGACGCAGAAGCTATGTATGATCGAGTTCATTTGTGATTATTTAAAAATACTGTAACTGAAATTTAAATATTCTACAGAAGTATTAGGGCTTAAAAATAATTTAAATCAATAGATCACGTTTTATGTAGCGCCTGTAAATAAAAAATAGCAAGAAAATACTAAGCAAATTATGTTAGCTCGAAAAGTGCAAATTTTTAGCTCTAGTATGGCTTTGTGCTCTATACTTAGTTAACTTACTACTTTTAATAAAATCAATACATTTTCTATGCAAGTACACCTCAAGGCTCAACTATAGATAAGGCTTGAATATTAGAGATAACTTTGCATCGAAATTGACCGGATCCTATGTTTCCTAATTAGCAACGATATTAGATATACTAGAAGTGTCAATAAATTCTAAATCTAAAAAATTCTATAGTGTCGTTATGTAATCTTTATATTTCCATCTTAATATGTTTTTAACTTTATTAAAGTAACAAAAAAAAAACAAAGGAGGTACCCTATGTGTTCACCCAAATTATCCTTAACTTGTATGCCAAATTTCGTGAAAATCCGTTCAGCAGTTTACGCTACAAACTCTAAAAATGTCCATACAATCAAACTTGCCCATTTATGATATTAGTAAGATTTACTTTAGTTAGCTATTTATTTTCCATGATACTATAAAATCAAAAACTGTCACTTCCATTTTCTTTACATCTATGCCATGCATACGCATCTGTCCGGATTAGTATCAGTGAGATGGTAGCTTGAGGGCTTCCGTTTGAGATCGAGGTACTAATAAGGCTTACGTTGGTTTGTGTTCAGACTGCAAAATAAACAACCTTGTCTGATGGTTTGTAAACTGACTGGATAAGTCTTGATTAGTAAGAAATGATAACATGAAAGATTGTGGGGGTACTGAAAAAGGCTATACGATTGCTTACTTGATATAAAAAACTTAATGTAATGTAAACCGTATGGAATTATGAAAATTTTATTTTATTGTTTACATTTGTCAAATTATCAATAGCAAATGTCAAACTGACATGACATGACAAACCTTGCTTTCTTGATGTTAGCAAAGACTTATGGTCTCTTTCCCACGTTAGTGTTTTATCTAAAATATTTATATATACCCATAAGTTTAATGGCGTGAAAATATATAGCCTAAAGCGTGACGTAAGTGTAAGGCTAATTACTAAAGAAAGAATGATTCAAAAATATACTGTAATTGCTGACATCTTAGGCAACAGAGAAGTGTGTGTTTACGCTTTATTATAATAGTATAGATATGGATATGGCAACTCTAGCTGATTATGATTTCGAACACTATTTTTGACCGACTTCCCAAAAGAAGGAGGTACTCAATTCGTCTGTATGTTGTTTTTATTTTTTTTTATGTCTGTTACGGCATAACTCCGCCGCTAGTGGACCGATTTTGACAATTCTTTTTTTATCCGAAAGGTAATGCTTGCAGGTGGGTCCCATTTTTTTTTTGTTGTATAAAATTATTTAGAAACAATTAGAACACAACATAATAAAGGTTTCATAGTTAACTTCACTGTAATTTCTTCACTTTATGTTATCACCTTATCCTTCGATTAAGGGTACGCAACGAATTTGAAATGATAATTTCTATGGACATATCGCTTCGCTTTTTTAATGGATTCAAGAGGCCACTAGCTTGTTTGCCACCTATCATATAAATAAAAACTAAAAACCCCTTTTTGTAGTAGATATAAAATACTAGACTTTTAGTAAGCTTACGACATCTAAAGAAGGGTGTAAAGTAAATAATTTAAAACTTGTAATACGGGTATATGTATTATTCAATATTTCAATCTTATTTAATTCAAGATCTTCGTTTGATTGATCACGAAGTATTTCGAATTATCACATTTCAAATACATTTCCCACGAGCAATTAGACACGTGTTGGGACCTTTCAAGAGGGTAGGGCGTGTCCTTAACAAATATTGTCACTGAAGTTCGCTGACTTGACGGTTAAGCGGTGAGTGTTTGGTGACTTACGTGAATACGGTTGAGTAAATTATAATGGTATTGGTACAGAAGGAATAGAAATTACTGTAATTTTACGTCCGAATTTTTGGATCCTTCAGAAATATTAATAACTAGCTTTCGCCCGCGACTCCGTTCGCGTGGCATTGAAAAGAAAACAAAAGTGAGTAGTCTATGTGTTCTTCCAGAATATCCTTTACGTCTATGCCAAATTTTATCGATATCCGTTAAGCCGTTTAAGCTACAAACTCTAACAAACATCCATCCATCCATCTAAACTTTCGCATTTATAATATTAGCACGATAGACCCATTTTTCAAAATAAGCAGTAAACAAAAAAAAATTGAACCCTCCAAGTTTTAATTGTTAAAATATTATATCAAATTATTATTTTTGAATTTAAATTAACGCAGTTATTATAGTTACAATCATCTACTAGTAATAATAAATTATTAATAAATCTTTTTTTTTCCTTCTTTTTAACATAAATGCGAAAGTTTAGATTGAGGCATGGATGTTTGGATGGATTAACGTTTGTTAGAAAGTATGTCGATGGGTCAACCGATCTCGAAGACATAGATAAAGATTACAGTCGAGAAGAACACAATCATTATTAAGTTTTTTTTTTATTCCTAGTTTTACCAACATTGTTAAACGAATCTTTCCTAGCATAATCATACTAATACTAATATTATAAATGCGAAAGTTTAGATGAATGGATGGATGTTTGTAAGAGTTTGTAGCCTAAACGACTGAACGGATTTCGATGAAATTTGGTATAGATGTAAAGGATAGTGTGGAAGAACACAGACTACTCACTTTTTTTTTTTTTTTTTAATTTCACGAAGACGGAGTCGCGGGCGAAAGCTAGTAAATAATGAGGGTAAGGATGAACTTCTAAGCATAATAAAAGAGGTTCAATTCATATTATCCACTAGACTGGAATCTGAACAATACGATACCAATAATCTCCCTATTAATTATAATTGACATATTTCGTACTTCATCGGCAATTTGTCGGATGCTTTGTGAGTGGTCACGTGGCCGGTCGTGTTTGTTTTGATGTCCAGCCCGCGCTTGTTAGAGGGTTGGTTTTCAAATGTAGTGCTTCAATTTGGCATGAAGGTTCTTTATTTAGAAAGTGCGCATGAATTCGTGGAAAAGTAATTGTGAATGGAATAGTTATTTTTATTATAAACTAGCTGTTGCCCTCGACTTCGTCCACGCAATGTTAAGATAAAAAGTAGCCAATAATATGCCCGTCTATGTCAGCTACCTTTCAGTGAAAGTCGGGTAGAAATAGGCTCCGCTGTTTCGGAGATTACCCGGAACAAAGGCGGCATGCGGACAGACAGACAGACAATAAAAAAATTAAATGAGATTCTCGTTATCAGCAACGCAAATACATCATCTTCCCGAAATCTGGAATTTTCCTTTTGATACTACAAACAGACACTCCGATATTATTATATGTATAGAAGATATAGAGATAGGTAGATACTTATTTTTGTACATGCACATTTGTCTGCAGTGGTTGCTTGGTAGGTCTAATCGCAACATTGGAAATTGACATACTTTGTTGAAAATAGGGTCGAAGTAAAAAGTCAGGAGTTTAATAATAATATGAAATAGTTAGTAAAGTATTACCTAACCTCAAAATTATACTTATAGCATATTCAATGACGCTATTGCTTGAACTTGCCCTCGATCGAGTTAACTATTTATAAGTTAATTTTGTTATACATTTAATTAAAAAATAACACGACCCTTCTATACAAAAAAAACCAATCGCAACTAATTCCCATGACTAAATTCGTTTAGGGTCATTCAATTGCACTAATTTCCAAACATTGACTCTTGTATTTTGTTAAACACGTCGCCACGCGAGCGCCGCGGGCGTTTTTAGACAAAAAAAGTTTTAACAATAATGATTTAAGTGGGGCAATGAATAAAATATTAATATTAGGGTTCCTTAATTCGGATTTTAAAACCATTGTAATAATATCTACTAAAAATAAATAAATAGATCACTTAGAATCAACACCAATATTATTCTTATCAATATCTTCTGAAATTGGACGTGATTTTGACGTTTGACTCCGTTCTCTTGGAATTAAAAAAAAAAGTAAAAGCCTATATTTTCTTCCAGACTATCCTCTACATCTGTGCCAAATTTCACCTAGATCAGTTCAGCTGTTTAGGCTAGAAACTATAACAAACATTCATCCATCTAAACTTACGCATTTAAAATTTTAGTAAGATTGACACCGAACCGTTCTCATGGTACACATAAAGCAATAGACATACGGAACCCGGTCCTTTATTTTTATTATATTGTAGTGAAGAGATTTTATTCTTTTCAAATATGCCGTTTATTGTTAGTGTACTCATGGGAAGATTGTTACTGTGGGATGTGGCCGGAGGCGGAACGTGACAAAATTTGCGGAAGTAAACGATTCGTTTATGCAAACGTTTAACATGTGTTTGTCTTGTTTTGTAAATTGGTTGTTTTTATAACGTGAAAACAATTTTGGGTTCATTGATTTGAGTAAAGTAACAAATGCTAAAATGATGAAATGTTCTGTTTTCCTCATCATAACTTACCTAAAGATTATACTGACCTTGTTGGTATAGCAACTTCCAATATTCTCTTTCTTGTGAGAATCTTTTGACTTTGATACGATAACTATTTGCTTTACGAATTACACTTCTTACTTTTACATGTTTATAAATATAAAGTGACGAAGACGATGTATGAGATTACGAAATTGGAGGGAACCTTCTCTTCTCTCGTCTCTTATATTGTCATTTTTCTCTACTAGACCATATTCTGTGTGATCGTTATACTTTACCCTTGTAGTGTATACTCGTGCAACACATAATGTAATGCTACCTTTTTTTATTAAAACTACAACATGACCTTTGTTAGGCTAGCGCTTGTCCCACCTGAAGAAAGTGATGATGCAGTCGAAATATGGTACGCGCTATCTTAATGAGTAGCTGTTTATTCTACTTTTGAAGGCTACCACGTCATATTTGGACGGAAAAACTGACGCCGGCAACTTGTTCCAATCCCAAAACTTACATAACTTGAACATATAAAGCTCTTTGATAATTTTAAACACATTTAGATTTTAATTCAAGAGACAAGCGAACAAAAGCATAGATTTTTTCAAACACACCAGAGGAACCAGTAGAGAGGTCGCAGCGCGGAGCGTGTGGGGACAAAGGGGGCACACGACGCGACGGACGACACGCGACCGACACGTGCACGACGCTCTGATGGCCACCGGAAAATTGACGTTCATAGACACGCACTAAGAATGACATAGAGTCGTCTGCAATTTTATTAGCAAAAATATTACTCTAGTGTTGCGTATCTACGAGTTGTAATCTCTGGTTAGTAATAGTCCTGCTCTTTTGCCAATTTTCAATAAAAAGGACTACGATACAATTTTGTAATATTATATCCATTAGTTCAATCTTATTTTTTCTCTATTCGTAACTAAGCTGCTGTGATCAGTAACAAGTACTAGCAATAAGATAATCGCAATTTAAACATTTAAAAAAAATAGTAAATACATTTAGTAAATGTTGATAAAAATAGTTGTAACAAAAGTTTTATCTTCGACTCCATGCATCTCGTAGTTGCACTTCTAAATCTTCCATTTACGTACGTTTGATTCGATTCTGATTTCGTCAAAGGCATCGTAAAACACTGGACGGCCGTGCAATTGTTTTTATACAATTTACTCGCACACTTTGTTAGTGAACGTTGCACGCGAACTTTATTCCGTTTGATTTGCGAATGACACATTCTGGTTGTTATTTTTTATTTTTTTATCTGTTGTATTCTCGCGTTATCTGTTTTTGTTTGTGTCGGCGGGAGCGTGTCGGAGTTTTGATAGATGTCAAATTTACATTATAATGACGTATTTTGACGTGAGAATGTATTAGGGAGTGTTAAAGTTTCTTTTAATATTTTAATTGTTATCGTAAGATAAAATACAATTAACTCAGTTATGAGAAAAAATATTTTGGGTTATTCCCATTAGAAATAAACGCATCGTAACAAAATGTTTCCAATATCAAACATTATTTAAACAAGGAAAACAGGCGCAAATAAAATAAAAAGCGCAACTTAAAAAGACATTTTAATATTTTTTTTCCTCTTTATGTGTCCAATTTTTGTTTTATGTGATTTTTTTTCTTTTTAAAAGTGTGTTTTTATTTATGTATAGGTATGTAATTGGTACGGCCGGTTACCCTAATAATTGAACTATATGTTACTTGAGTGCGAAGGCTACCTTTTGCCACGATTGTATTATCCTTAGAATTAGTACTTTTATGTAATTTCTATTTTGTGCCAATAAATACATATTCATTTATTCATTCATTTTAAATCTTATTATTAAATTGTATCACGTAACTTTAAGAAAAAAATCCTTAGGGAAGACAAAAGAAAACATTAATGCAGTTTATTTGCTAAATAAAGGAGATATAAAAGACTCAACCACGCACTCTCCCGATTGTTCGCCGCTCGCCGAAATTCATTAAAGCGGGCACGCATCGCTACACCGAAGTCGCCCCAAATGCGATCCAATAATTACATACGTTTTAACCCGCACCCACCCTTTTGATATTTGAATATGGTTTCATTTCAATTGACTTAACCGGAGTAACACATTATTACTACAACACTGCAATCAATTTTCAACTCTGTAATATTACTGTTAAGACTGACTTTTCTATGATTTTCTTTTGTTTCTAAGGTCGATAATTCGTTTGATATTAAATTAGGAGTAAAAATTTTTCAAATAAATTTGATTCTTTAACCGTAACTCTATTTGCAGTATTGTCACCACCACTTAAGTGGCCACATGTCGCCTGGAGGGCTTTTAAAATGATTGTTGTAAGTTTTAAAAGAATGTTGCAATTCGATTTTACGCTACCACTTAATAAGTCAATGAAAGATTGTGTTACTAAGTTATTGTGTATGTTTTCGTAGGATTTTAATAAATCTTTAAAACAGAAAATTATGTGTTCATGACCCGGCAATAGTTGACTTTATTAATGTTTAAATAATTTTTTTTTTTAAAACCAAATTAGTTTTTTTTTATGATTAGTTTTCAATTTAATTTTTTATTACACCATTCCTAATTCTTTTTTTATATAAATAAAAAGTTTAGCTTAAAAAACAAAATATACAAGTTTAAAGACAAAATAAATGAATTGACGGATGTCTGCGCTGATAATTCAATTGTTATTAAAAAAAATTAAGACCATAAAGCTAGTGGTGGCACGAAAAAAAAAAGTTTGCAAGCATTTCAATAATGACCATTCTTTTAACGACACATAAAACCTCTTTTCCTGGGATTTTAAAGCGAATAAATCCTCTATCAGTTTAATAGCTTTTAAAACTGGGAACGGGTGCAAACTCTTCGTGGTATTTGTTTAATGGACATCGGGCAAACCGCGAAATGTCCGGACACGGAACAAAACTTAAAATAATTGGTCCGCAACACGCTCTGCCCGTCACCATCGATTATACTCAAGCTAAGTAGTTTTGATACTTTCGCCATTGTTAACAATATAACAACAACATGGTATTTGTAGAAACGTACAGATATTTCCTTAACATTCATTTGAATTTCATACTTGCACATGTAAAATAATAGATGAAAAATTCTAAACAGTCATGTGAAATAGATATAAAATTTCAATCTTCATGCAAACAATTTAAAAGAGGATACATAAGTTTATTTTAAACGAGATGAATGAAATGCAATGCTACATGTAATTATTTATTCTGAGCCTTAGCCGCAGACTTTCGTCAAACATCAAAATTTCTATAAGAACATTATCCATGTATTCAATCGGTCAAAGAATTCAAGTATCAAGACGATTTAGGGCAATTCAAAGGATGTCGGAAAGAGTTACACTGCTATCGTCCGGTAGACGTGCACAAGTCATTAACTAATACAAATAAATTAGATTTACGGCAAAAAATGGCGGAACGCGCGGTAATACTACCCAAGGGACGGTCATGGAATTGTTTGCGAATTACTGATACAGGATGTTCATAAAATGTATGTTAAAAAGATATTATTTATTTGCCACAAACTTTTAAGATCAAATTACAGTATAATAAAAATTAAAACTTTTACTTGGCAAAAAATTTTAATTTAAATGTACACTCAACATAGTCTGTTCTTTACATTTAAAACATATTTCAGCTCGAAAATAAATTTTCACAAACTTCGCATTTTCAATTTCATACGTCCGCAGATGCAGTCCGTAACGTTATCCAATTATTTATTTAGTGAAAACCTACGGAGCGTGCGTCGAGAAGAACAAACAGGAATAGAGACTAAGCTGGCATTTAATTAACTTGTTAGGAAAATGTTTTGGGAAATTTCATCCGATTCTATTTCACAATGCCATTCAGATGTTTGCTGCTTTTAGAATTCACCGTAACATGTTAGTGAAATAAGCAAGTATTGCTTTTAAAGTATTACAAATACTGCAACCATTTAAACATCATCCTGTAAATTTAATGTTTCATCAATATTATATTTCATGCTAATATTATAAATGCGAAAGTTTAGATGGATGTTTGTTAGAGTTTGTAGCCTAAACAGCTGAACGTATCTCGATGAAATTTGGTATGGTAGAGCATAGTCTGGAAGAGCACATAGGCTACTTGCTTCTTTTTAATTCCACGCAAAGGGAGTCGCGGGCGTAAGCTAGTTGATATATGTTTTTTAAGCTAAGTTAGACACATATTTGGTGTTTAATTTAAAGAAAAGTAAAATGGAATTAATCTAAAAATGGAATATTTTTTAATACCGAAAAATCTGAACACGAATTAGATGAAAGCAGGAAAGCAATCCAGGCTGATGTATCAGTTTATACTCAACCTGTACTTTATTAGTCCACTGCGACACCAAGCCCGGCCTTTGCGATCTAATTACACTAAGTGCTTTTCTCTCCCTGGTTAAGCTATAAACATTAAATTTGTGGTACAAGTTAAAAGATTATGTGGTTTGATACTTTCTAAATTTATGAAAAACTTACAATTTTAATTGATAAATAAAAAATCAAACAAAAAACTGGACCACACGAAACAAGCTTTCTTTACTCTAAGAATATTTTATGCGAATATTACGAGAAAATTAAGTTACTTGAAGATTGTTACTTATTGACGGTTCAGAATAGTAAGGAAATTCGTCAAGAAACATGAATAAGTAGTAATGTTTGAAAAAAACCTATATTAGTTTTTTGTTCCTTTTACTATTTTCAAATTATGCTTTTCTACTGTATAAATACAGACCTTATTTGTTATTATCTTTCGCCCGCGACTCCGTCTGCGTGACATTAAAAAAAATAAAAGTAAGTAGCCTATGTTCTTCCAGGCTATGTTCTATATGTCAAATTTCATCGAGATCCGTATTTATAATATTAGTATGATTTATCAATTTGGAAATACGCTTTTGCTTATCAATTGTACTAAACAATATCAGTTCTCGTTTGCTCATCGATGCATTTGAGGTTATATAATTTGCACCCGTATTGTTCGGAGTGGACAGAAGGGTTATAACCAGTGTTTCGCCAGATACGTTTAATTAATTAATTTTGTAATCATTAATTGAAGAGTGACAACATTACATTTTATGCAAGTGTAATACATATTTTACTACTAGCTTTTGCCCGCGACTCCGTCCGCTTGGAATAAAAAAAGTAAGTAGCCTATGTGTTTTTCCAGACTATGTTCTACATCTATGCCAAATTTCACCCAGAACCGTTCAGCTGTTTAGGCTACAAACTCTGACAAACATCCAACCATCCACCTAAACTTTCGCATTTATATTTATCTTAGGTTAGTTTTTTATACGATAAAGTGGTAAGTGCCCAGGTATATCCGCTAATATGGTTAAGCGACCACTGCCATAGCCATCCTCAATCACAGATGCGTTGCCTACCTATTCTTTATCGATAAAGGAGATGCACATAAAGAAAATATCTCCCCTTTCTATGCGTCTCCTCCACCGTCAAGTCGAGTTTACATGTCATCATCATCATCTCCCCTGCCCTATCCTACTCCAGTAGAGAGTCCGAGAGTCCCCTCACTTTTCACGTAATCCATCCATCTCTTTCTAAGTTTACCTCTACCGATTTACCTCCACATTCATAACTAATGTTCTTTGTTACATGAGATTCATCCCTTCTCATAATAATTCCCATACCACGCTAACCTTTTACTCAATAAGGTTACATTTATAAAAAACTATATAGTTACTTAATTCTGAATCATGTCTGACAAATTCAATGACAGCAAATTACTCTGTATATTTCCATCCCTTCGTCTATATAACAATTACTCATCAAGTAATATCGCAATAATTCGAGCTAGTTATTTCACCATTTGTGCCTCATCACAGCTATTCATTTTCATTACCGGTCACGCGATATGCAGTTTTCATTTAATTATACCAGGTTATTTGTATTTGTTAAAATTGTTTCTTGTCTGATATTTGCTGAAATTCACCTAAATAATATCAAGGGCGGATCCAGCTTTGGCGCCAGGGGGGGGGGGG